>NW_027101192.1:0-2500 GCF_029633855.1 Hoplias malabaricus
TCGTGGAACACAGGACCTGCTCTTTACCCTCGCTAGGATCCTGGAGGGTGCGTGGGAGTTTGCTCAACCAGTCTACATGTGTTTTGTGGATCTGGGGAAGGCATTCGACCGTGTCCCTCGGGGTATTCTGTGGGGGGTGCTCAGGGAGTATTGGGTACTGGGCTCTTTACTACGAGCTATCCAGTCCCTGTACAAACAGAGCAGGAGTCTGGTTCGTATGGCTGGCAGTAAGTCGGAGTTGGACTCCGTCAGGGCTGCCCGTTGTCACCAGATCTGTTCATAATTTTTATGGACAGAATTTCTCGGCGTAGCCAAGTGGCAGAGGGTGTCCGGTTTGGTGGTCTCAGGATTCCATGTCTGCTTTTTGCAGATGATGTGGTCTTGTTGGCTCTTGCTGGACCAGTTTGCAGCCGAGTGTGAAGCGGTAGGGATGAGGATCAGCACCACCAAGTCCGAGTCCATGGTACTCAGTTGAAAAACGGTGGAGTGCTCTCTCCACATTGGAAGTGAGATCCTGCCTCAAGTGGAGGAGTTTAAATACCTCGGGGTCTTGTTCCCGAGTGAGGGAAAGATGGGGCGTGAGATTGACAGGCGGATCGGTGCAGCGTCAGCAGTAATGCGGGCTCTGTACCGGTCCGTTGTGGTGAAGAGAGAGCTGAGCAGAAAAGCAAAGATCTCGATTTACCGTTCAATCTACGTCCCAACCCTCACCTATGGTCACGAGCTTTGGGTAGTGACCGAAAGAACGAGATCGCGGGTACAAGCGGCTGAAATGAGTTTTCTCCGCAGGGTGTCTGGACTCTCCCTTAGAGACAGGGTTAGGAGCTCGGACATCCGGGAGAGACTCGGAGTGGAGCCGCTGCTCCTCCACGTCGAGAGGAGCCAGTTGAGGTGGTTCGGGCATCTGGTTCGGATGCTTCCTGGACGCCTTCCTGGTGAGGTGTTCCGGGCATGTCCAACGGGGAGGAGGCCCCGGGGCAGACCAAGAACACGCTGGAGAGACTGCATGTCTCGACTGGCCTGGGAACGCCTCGGTATACTCCCGGAGGAGCTGGAGGCGGTGGCTGGGGAGAGGAGGTCTGGGTTTCTTTGCTCCGACTGCTTCCCCCGCGACCCGGACCCGGATAAGCGGTGGATAATGGATGGATGGATGGATGGATGAAGTTAGAGCACGATTATGATGTCACGTCTGTTCACGCCCACCGCATGCGACCTGTGTTTACTTCCCTCAGCGTCAGCGTCATGTATTCTGCTCTTCACGTTTTTATTGTTATTTTGATTATTTTTGCTCTGGGAGAAGAGAGAAGTAATCAGGATTGTGCTCGTGTTGCATCATGGGATTGCCTTGGTTAGGAACATTTCATTGCTGCCTTAAAATTCAGACAAATTAAAGTATCTCAGTAGGCAGCGTATTTAAGGTGTGTGGGGAATGTGCTCACTATGGAGTAACATGCTCCCTGTGTAGACGGCTCACTAGGATTTGGGACAGGCCTCTAGTGGTCAGTGTTAAAATAATAAATGGCCGCTTTATAAACACTGTTAGCTACAATTAAATGTTTACAGCTGTGTAATTGTTCAGGAGCCGGAGGGAATGGCGCCCCCTGGAGCCCCCTGCTGGAAAACACTTGTTTTTCTTATTAATTTGCCTTAAAGACCCCTGTGTTTTTGTTTTTTATTTAAACACATGTCAAAGATAACTTACTTCACACCATTCAGCAGAGAGAGAGAGAGAGAGAGTGAGAGAGAGAGAAAGAGAGAGAGAGAGAGAGAGAGAGAGAGAGACACAGAGAGAGAGACACACAGAGAGAGAGAGAGTAAACACACTTCCATCTGGGGGAGATTTACAAAAGAAAATATAGAGAGAGAAAGGGACAGAAAGAGGGGGTGGAGAAAAGGAGAGAGAGAAGGAAAGAGAGAGAGGGAGAGCAGGAGAGAGAAGAAAAAACGAGTGTCGTTCTGGTAGTCGTCAGTCTGTTTTGGGCCCATGTGTTTTCCATTAGTGCGCTAAGTTATAGATTAGCTTCTCCAACTGCAATTGAGAAACAGGGAATCTGACAAACTCTCTCTCCCTCTCTCTCTGATGATTTTTAAATGTCATAAATATAAAGCTCAGACTCTGAAACACACTAAAATCTCATCAGAGGAGAAGTGAGAGAGTGAAGGTCTATGGTCTATTCTCTGGAAACTGAGGGTGGCTCCTCCTCTACAGTTCCTCTGTGATTTTATTCCTGTCCGGATCAGGAACCAGAAGCTGGACCCTCAAAACCCCACAGCCACAGGCGATGATTCCGTAGGCTGCTCGCCCCCAACGCTGGCCCCAGGCTCCCCCCGCTTCGCTCTACGCCGCCCCCTGTGTGTCAGGGGAGTGATGTCTGTCTGAAAGGAACCCGTCAGCCTGGGGGCTGGGGGGAGAGACGGGGGCAAGAGGGAGGCTCGGGAGACTCCTGGTGCAGCACGTCCCTCACAATGTGGACAATGTCCCCCTGAGACACTCCTTCAC
>NW_027101192.1:7500-17438 GCF_029633855.1 Hoplias malabaricus
CAACCCCATCACTCCAGAGAACACAGTTCCACTGTTCCACACACCAGAGGAACTCCATCACTCCAGAGAACACAGTTCCACTGTTCCACACACCAGAGGAACTCCATCGCTCCAGAGAACACAGTTCCACTGTTCCACACACCAGAGGAACCCCATCGCTCCAGAGAACACAGTTCCACTGTTCCACACACCAGAGGAACCCCATCACTCCAGAGAACACAGTTCCACTGTTCCACACACCAGAGGAACCCCATCACTCCAGAGAACACAGTTCCACTGTTCCACACACCAGAGGAACTCCATCGCTCCAGAGAACACAGTTCCACTGTTCCACACACCAGAGGAACCCCATCACTCCAGATAACACAGTTCCACTGTTCCACACACCAGAGGAACCCCATCGCTCCAGAGAACACAGTTCCACTGTTCCACACACCAGAGGAACCCCATCACTCCAGAGAACACAGTTCCACACACCAGAGGAACCCCATCACTCCAGAGAACACAGTTCCACTGTTCCACACACCAGAGGAACCCCATCGCTCCAGAGAACACAGTTCCACTGTTCCACACACCAGAGGAACCCCATCGCTCCAGAGAACACAGTTCCACTGTTCCACACACCAGAGGAACCCCATCACTCCAGAGAACACAGTTCCACTGTTCCACACACCAGAGGAACCCCATCACTCCAGAGAACACAGTTCCACTGTTCCACACACCAGAGGAACTCCATCGCTCCAGAGAACACAGTTCCACTGTTCCACACACCAGAGGAACCCCATCGCTCCAGAGAACACAGTTCCACTGTTCCACACACCAGAGGAACCCCATCACTCCAGAGAACACAGTTCCACTGTTCCACACACCAGAGCAACCCCATCACTCCAGAGAACACAGTTCCACTGTTCCACACACCAGAGGAACTCCATCACTCCAGAGAACACAGTTCCACTGTTCCACACACCAGAGGAACTCCATCGCTCCAGAGAACACAGTTCCACTGTTCCACACACCAGAGGAACCCCATCGCTCCAGAGAACACAGTTCCACTGTTCCACACACCAGAGGAACCCCATCACTCCAGAGAACACAGTTCCACTGTTCCACACACCAGAGGAACCCCATCACTCCAGAGAACACAGTTCCACTGTTCCACACACCAGAGGAACTCCATCGCTCCAGAGAACACAGTTCCACTGTTCCACACACCAGAGGAACCCCATCACTCCAGAGAACACAGTTCCACTGTTCCACACACCAGAGGAACTCCATCACTACAGAGAACACAGTTCCACAGTTCCACACACTAGAGTATCTTTTTGTTCATTACTGATGTCCACACTAATAATGCTGTTCCTACTCACACACACACCTGAGGTGACTCAGGGTCCAGGGGGAGAGGGGGGTTGTGGGTAGAGACAGGAATAACTCTGGCTAAATCAGACGCTATCCCACAATCCTTCACTGTATTTACCGAACTGAGCTCAGTCACACAGAACAAACAGGTGTGTGTGTGTCATACACACACACACACACACACACACAATTGCTTGCCTTCAATGGAAGAATAAACACACACACACTCTCTCTCTCTCTCTCTCTCTCTCTCTCTCTCTCTCTTTCTCACAGATGGTGTGTGTGTGTGTGTTTGTGTGTGTGTGTGTGTGTGTGTGTGTGTGTGTATGTGTGTAGGTGGATGGTTTGGGCAGGTCCTAAGATCAAAGCTTCTAATTTAAAAACATGACGAAAAGGACTTGGGGACGTGAACCCCCTCCTACACACACACACACACACACACACACACACACACACACACACACAAGCTGTTCTTTCAGCAGTGAGTGTGAGGATGGACAGGCAGCAGGAGTGAGAGTGGAGCTTGTGTCCAATGGGGACGGTGCTGGTGGGATGCCAGTGTCTCACGCGGCTGTTAGGGGTCCCACTATCTCTTACAGCACACGCACCTTCAGAGACAGAGCCGGGGGTCCGAGCGGGGGAGGGTGGTCTCTGACTTCTGCACACGGCAGTTAGCTCCCAGCGCTAAAGCTAATTAGCACAGGGTGGAGTGTTTCAGGAGAGACGGACCGCGGCAGCAGCCAGGGGGCAGCACTAAGCCCAGCGCCAGGTTCACTCACACACACCATCCATCAGCACACACATGGGGGAAGAGTGCACACACACACACAGATTATACACACTAAACACACACACACTAAACACATACACAAAAAGCATACACACACACACACAGATTATACACACTAAACACACACACACATACACAAAAAGCATGCACACACACACACACACACACACACACACACACACACACACACACACATACACACACACATATACACACACACACACTCTAATAACACAGGAAAGATGGAACAAGATTCGAAACACATTCCTTTTGAAGTGTCCGGGGCCCATTTGTGTGAGATATTGAACAATGACGGCAAAATGAGTTCAGATGAAGCTTCCAGAAACACAAACCTTAATAAAAACACACCAAAACCCACAACCCCCCCGCACCCCCCCACACACACACACCCTGGCGCCCTGCCAGAGCCTTACAGAAAATAACAATTACCATACTTCTGTGACAGGAGCGCGGCAGATATGAAAACACTCGTCTCTTCGCCGTGACTCCGACTCGAGCCGAGCCTCAGAAATAATAAAACACCAGAGGGGCTCTGGAGACAGCCCATAATAACCCAGCGGCAGAGCACTGTGCGCACACAGAGAGAACAGCAACCTGATCGGAGGGCAATAAACCTGATCACGCGTTTACACATGGCATTACATAACAGATCACACACATACACACACACGTTCTGAGAGGTTCACACACCAGAAAAGTTAGGGACCGTCTAATAGAAATGTGTCTCTGGTCTGTTCCTATTGGACATGCTTTAAACCGGTTTGTGTCTGTGTTTACACTCTAATTATAAACCGGTTTGTGTCTGTGTTTACACTCTGATTATAAACCGGTTTGTGTCTGTGTTTACACTCTGATTATAAACCGGTTTGTGTCTGTGTTTACGCTCTGATTATAAACCGGTTTGTGTCTGTGTTTACACTCTGATTATAAACCGGTTTGTGTCTGTGTTTACACTCTGATTAGAAACCGGTTTGTATCTGTGTTTACACTCTGATTATAAACCGGTTTGTGTCTGTGTTTACACTCTGATTATAAACCGGTTTGTGTCTGTGTTTACACTCTAATTATAAACCGGTTTGTGTCTGTGTTTACACTCTGATTATAAACCGGTTTGTGTCTGTGTTTACACTCTGATTATAAACCGGTTTGTGTCTGTGTTTACGCTCTGATTATAAACCGGATTGTGTCTGTGTTTACGCTCTGATTATAAACCGGTTTGTGTCTGTGTTTACACTCTGATTATAAACCGGTTTGTGTCTGTGTTTAAACTCTGATTATAAACCGGTTTGTGTCGGTGTTTACACTCTGATTAGAAACCGGTTTGTGTCTGTGTTTACACTCTAATTATAAACCGGTTTGTGTCTGTGTTTACACTCTGATTATAAACCGGTTTGTGTCTGTGTTTACGCTCTGATTATAAACCGGTTTGTGTCGGTGTTTACACTCTGATTATAAACCGGTTTGTGTCTGTGTTTACGCTCTGATTATAAACCGGTTTGTGTCTGTGTTTACACTCTGATTATAAACCGGTTTGTGTCTGTGTTTACGCTCTGATTATAAACCGGTTTGTGTCTGTGTTTACACTCTGATTATAAACCGGTTTGTGTCTGTGTTTACACTCTGATTATAAACCGGTTTGTGTCTGTGTTTACACTCTAATTATAAACCGGTTTGTGTCTGTGTTTACACTCTGATTATAAACCGGTTTGTGTCTGTGTTTACACTCTGATTATAAACCGGTTTGTGTCTGTGTTTACGCTCTGATTATAAACCGGTTTGTGTCGGTGTTTACACTCTGATTATAAACCGGTTTGTGTCTGTGTTTAAACTCTGATTATAAACCGGTTTGTGTCGGTGTATACACTCTGATTAGAAACCGGTTTGTGTTGCTTGGGCAAAGATACATACAGCAACTAAAGACTTTGTTTTCCAACACCAAGACTAAATAAAACTAGCATGCCCTCAGCCTCACACTTCAAAGACCCCCCCATACACACACACTCAGACACACACACACACACACACACACACTCTGATCTCAAACCCGTATCGATTTCAAACGTAGCAGCACACGCAATTTAATAAAAGATAAACGTTTAATCTCCTCCATTCCAGAACAAGAGAGGCTTCAGAAACCTGATACACACACACACACACACACACACACACACACACACACACACACACACACACACACGTGCACAAACACAAAATCTGGTCTTACTATATTCGTGAGCACTTGCACTGAACTATGCCTTGTGTTTTAGTGCGGCCACGAAACTCTGCACTGGACCGAACCTGGACTTAAACCTGAACTTAAACACAGTGAACTTGATCTTAATCTCATTCATTCATTCATTCACCTTCATTTAAACTCAGTGCAGTGAAGGAGCAGCCGACGTGATCCGTAAAATAAGGATGAAGTTAAAACCAGTTACAAAGAAAACACAGTATGACAAACTACATTAGTTCAGTCTGAGGGGAGGAATCTGTCCATCACCATCTTTCCCCGTCACTAAAGCCCCACCCCCACCACAACAAGCTACAGCTAAACGTAACCTTAGTGAACACCACCTTAACCTCTGCTTCATTCTGAGGTTTAACCAAAAAAGCCCCAAACACTGGACCTTCTCTTCATTGGGATTTTACTAAAGTAGTTTCTGGTGAAGGGAGGAAGAAGAGGGCAGACGGGTCCCCACTGCTCCACAAACACGTGTTTCTCTGTCACAGCAAACAAGTACGCACTGTCACACACACACACACACACACACACACACGGCTAAAGAATGGACTGCATTAGAGAGAAAAGAAATAAAACACAAACACAGGAATGAAAGGCCGTAACAGATCAGTAAATCAGATCAGGGCCAAAACCTGAGCCTCGTTTTCTAATAAAGCAGAGGGTCAATGGAGCGGCTAGTGGAGCGCTAATGAGAAGCATGCTAACACACACACACACACACACACACACACACACACACACAGCAGAGCATTAACTTGATTTAGAAACTCTTTAAAGCTGCTATCAGTCACTCTCCTCCAGTTTGAAAACCGCATTTATACTGCCACCTAGTGGCCTGGGGGAGTCAGAGACACTAAACATGGCCGCCTTCATGTGGGCGACCCACTATATGGAGTTTAAAGAGGTTCGGTCAGAGACGACAGAGCAGTCTGACCCTTCACCTCGCGTGAGTTTTTATAGCAAACACAGAGCAGAGCCACTCTCCGGCGCCAAACCTCAGCACAGCCACCAGAGGGAGACGAGCGATGACTGAGTGATTGTGAACGGATGAACGCTGAGACGGAGGGAGGGCAGGAGCTGGTCTCGTACCTGAGCGATGTTTTTTGTTGAGCAGGTAGACGCCGTACTCAAAGTGGAACCGCTCGCCTCGCGGGTACAAGGGAAACCTGGGAGAGGAGAGTAAACACACACACACACACACACACACACACACACACACACACACACACACACACACACACACACACACACACACAATTAAAAAACATTCCTTAAACAAAAATATATAATAAAACCATCAGGTCACAACTCAGATTTAATTCTTCAGGAAATGATTCAGTTCCTCATTAGATCTCAAAAAGATTCATTCATTCGCTCATCTTCTGTAATCCTCTAATCAGGGTCACAGTCCAATCAGTAGGAAAAAAAAACAGGAGCCCAAACTGGACAGAGCACCAGTCCATCACACACTCACCCTGTCACTCTGACACTCTCACGCTCACCCTGTCACTCTCATGCCCTCACCCTGGTTACTCTCACCCTGTCATTCTCACGCTCGCCATGTCACTCACACTCACCCTGTCACTCTCACGCTCTCACTCTCAAGCTCACCCTGTCACTCTCACGCTCACCCTGTCACCTTTCACTCTCAAGCTCACCCTGTCACTCTCACGCTCACCCTGTCACTCTCATGCCCTCACACTCACCCTACCACTCTCACCCTGTTACTCTCACCCTGTCATTCTCACGCTCGCCATGTCACTCACACTCACCCTGTCACTCTCACGCTCCCACGCTCACCCTGTCACTCCCACGCTCTTTTCACGCTGCAGAGACGACCAACAGTGACCAGTGACATCACACTGAATTTAACTGACACTGATAACACCCTCAGTCCCTTTCGTTCAACACACACACACACACACACACACACACACACACACACTTCCCGTCTCCTGCTGCTCTGTACTAATATATTTTGTTTTACTGGACGTCTCCCTGAAGGAATTCCTGGCGTTCCATGAAGTGGACTGGCTCCAGAGTGAACTCACACACTCCGGACAGACCTCAGCAACCAACAACCGCTGTGTGTGTGTGTGTGTGTGTGTGTGATGATAGAATTAAATGAGGATAAATGAAATAATGACAAAAAAATCATCCAATAGCACACACACACAGAGAGAGAGAGAGAGAGAAAAGAAAGACAAAGAGAACATAAGCAAGAGAAAAGTGTGTGTGTGTTTCAGCTATAAAAGTCTTTATGTGACAGAATATTTACAGTGTGTGTGTGTGTGTGTGTGTGTGTGTGTGTGTGTGTGTGTGATTTATGACACTACAGTAAAATATGAGCCGGAGTGTGTAAATGCAAATCAATGCAGAGATTTTGCTGACTCTGACCTGGTTCCCTCTGAGTGACCTGTTGTTTATGTTTATGTGGCTCTTGTAAAACAGCCCTGGACATATGTCTACAGTGTGTGTGTGGTGTGTGTGTGTGTGTGGACACAGAGAGTGTACGGTGTGAACGTGAAGTCTTCGGCCTCCTCCACACGCAGCTGGACATTTTCTGAAGACTCGCTGTTTGAAAGTCACCTTTAAGATGGCGTCGGGCACTGCCCCGAGGCGAAGGGAACCAGGGCGAGTTTAAACCCCACGGTCCTCACAGTCCCAGCCCCGACGTGTCTCTCGTGTCGAAACAGCGTTGACCACTGCAGCTGCCGACCAAGGTCCTCTCCTGCGCCCGAGGTGTGTAGACAGTGTCTGTCCACATCTGGCAGCGTGTAATTCACTGGTCACAGTCCGGGAGGAGCCGTGTTTACAGAGGGGTCAGGAAGGAGAACGGAGCCTGCGCGCGCGTGTGTGGTGTGAGAGAGAGAGAGAGAGAGAGAGAGGAGAGAGAGAGAGAGAGAGATCTGATCTCCTCTGGTCACTGGGGGCGATTTAGCGGAGAGTGTAAATCCGGCTAAAGTGTATCCAGATAAGATCCGGATCTGAATCACATGTGAAGACCAGGTGTGAACGCAGCGTGTGAAGATAAATCAGAGGAAGATCGTCTCGATGCCAATTTGACTCCTTTTGTGGAACAGGAAGCCCCTCTTCAGTCGCTCTGGAACCAAACTCAGACCCCAGGATCCAGATTTATGACCATCCGCTCTCTCCCAGAAGAGTAAACAGGAAATCTACTCTCTCTCCTCCCCCCCCCCCCCCCCCCCCCCCCACCCTCTCTCTCTCTCTCTCTCTATCTCTCTCTCTTTCTGAAGTAAGTCTGAGGTTATCTCCAAAATGAAGGCAGTTTGCAGAGCATTCGTAAAGCATTTACCTCTCTCTCTCTCTCTCTCTCTCTCTCTCTGTGTGTGTGTGCACGTGCATCTGTGTGTGTGCGTCTGTGTGTGTGTGTGTGTGTGCGTGTCTGTGTGTGTGTGTGCGTCTGTGTGTGTGTGTGTGTGTGTGTGCGTGCGTCTGTGTGTGTGTGTGCGTGCGTCTGTGTGTGTGTGCGTGCGTCTGTGTGTGTGTGAGAAAGTGTATTAACCGCTGTGTGGTTCGTCCTCTCCATGATCTCTGACCTCTGAAGAGCAGAGGAAGAGAATAAATGAGTGATTTGATTAAAGACTTTGAAAACAAGCCATTTCCTCAAGAACGAGAGAGAGAGAGAGAGAGAGAGAGAGAGAGAGAAAGAGAGTGAGTGTGTGAGAGAGAGAGAGACAGACAGCGCAAGTGTAAGAAAGAGAGAAAGAGAGTGAGTGTAAGAGAGAGAGAGAAAGAGAGAGAGAGAAAGAGAGTGAGTGTGAGAGAGAGAGAGAAAGAGAGAGAGAGAAAGAGAGTGAGTGTGAGAGAGAGAGAGAGACAGACAGCGCAAGTGTAAAAGAGAGAGAAAGAGAGTGAGTGTAAGAGAGAAAGAGAGAGAGAGAAAGAGAGTGAGTGTAAGAGAGAGAGAGAAAGAGAGAGAGAGAAAGAGAGTGAGTGTGAGAGAGAGAGAGAGACAGACAGCGCAAGTGTAAAAGAGAGAGAAAGAGAGTGAGTGTAAGAGAGAGAGAGAGAGAGAGACACAGAGAGCCTGAGTGTGAGAGAGAGAGAGACAGAGCGCATGTGTAAGAGAGAGAGAGAGAGAGAGAGAGAGAGAGAGAGAGAGACAGTGCGCGAGTGGTAAGAGAGAGAGAGAGAGAGAGAGAGACAAGTGCGCGAGTGTAAGAGAGAGAGAGAGAGAGAGAGATGAGAGAGAGAGAGAGCGAGAGAGAGAGCTCCGGACAGAACCCCCTATTAAACAGATTTATTATTAGGAACTGTGCTCCACGAGTTCACATCACTCGATTAGTCATGCCTGAGGAACATTCATTAAAGCGCACTGTAATAAAATTAAAGGTGCAGTCAATCATTTTCACCACCACAAGGCAGTAAACAATGTCTATGGCAGCAGCTGTTTATCATTTCTACATTATTGTTTTTAAATGAATCAAACTGCTGTTGTCTCTGAACTAGGTCCTGGTCCATAGAGCGGGTCGCCCACATGGAGGCAGCTGTGTTTAAAACAGGTTCATCCAGGCCACCAGGGGTCAGTCTCAGAACGAGGGGAAGCATCAGCCGAGGAAATGACAGCAACAGTATCCCCCTCTCCCACTCTCTCTCTCTCTCTCTTATACTCGCGCTCTCTATCTCTATCTCTCTCTCTCTCTCCCCCTTCTCTCTCTCTCTCTCTCTCTCTCTCTGTTAGTAACTCTACTGTGTAGTGAAACAGAGCTGGGTTTTCTCACAGAGGGGAGAATGTAAGTGGACACGAGACACACACATCACTCGGACAGGTTTAAAGGTGAAGTGTGACGAGACACACACCTCTCTCTATGTGTGTGTGTATGTGTGTGTGTAAGAGCAGTGGCTCATAAAGCCTTGTGTGTGTGTGTGTGTGTGTGTGTGTGTATAATCGCTGTCGTGATATCGCGTGTGAGTGTAAAGTTGAGGTTGAGTATAATCACTGAAGTTATACTGTGTGTGTGTGGGAAATCAGCAGTGTGTGTGTGTGTGTGTGTGTGTGTGTGTGTGTGTGTGTTATTGAAGGTGATTTATGCTCACAGTTCCTCTATTAGCCATTAGTTCTGACAGGAGCGAGGGGCAGGTGCTGCTTTAAAAACTGATTTATGAGCCGCAGAGACGAAGAGAACACATTAAAACACACACACCGCCGGCCTGGGGAATTTTATCCACACACACACACACACACACACACTCAGGACCAGAGCCAGAGCCTGAGACTGCAGGGGGAAAATAAAACCAGAACTAATTACAGACTGTCGTCCGAGAGTTAAAGAGAGTGACGGAGACGCAGAGAGACAAGACTCTGCCTTTAACTCAACACCAGAGTGTTTTTATAAAGAAACACCATCAAACACCAGGAGAAATCTAATAAACACCAACAAACACCTCTCAGCATTCACCACATCCTCAGCTCTCTGTCCAACTACACTCTCCGTATCCAGTCACCTTCAAAACCGGACCAGCCCCCGGACCAGCCACCTTCAAATCGGACTAATCAACATA
>NW_027101193.1:40000-105337 GCF_029633855.1 Hoplias malabaricus
TGTCTGTCTGACTGTGTGTGTGTGTGTGTCTGACTGTGTGTGTGTGTGTGTCTGTGTGTGTGTGTGTGTGTGTGTCTGACTGTGTGTGTGTGTGTGTGTCTGACTGTGTGTGTGTGTGTGTGTGTCTGACTGTGTGTGTGTCTGACTGTGTGTGTGTGTCTGACTGTGTGTGTGTGTGTGTGTGTGTGTCTGACTGTGTATGTGTGTGTGTGTGTGTCTGACTGTGTGTGTATGTGTCTGACTGTGTGTGTGTGTGTGTCTGACTGTGTGTGTGTGTGTGTGTGTGTGTGTCTGACTGTGTGTGTGTGTGTGTGTCTGACTGTGTGTGTGTGTGTGTGTCTGACTGTGTGTGTGTGTGTGTCTGACTGTGTGTGTGTCTGACTGTGTGTGTGTGTGTGTGTCTGACTGTGTGTGTGTGTGTGTGTCCGACTGTGTGTGTGTGTGTGTCTGACTGTGTGTGTGTGTGTCTGACTGTGTGTGTGTATGTGTGTGTGTGTGTGTGTGTCTGACTGTGTGTGTGTGTGTGTGTCTGACTGTGTGTGTGTGTGTGTGTGTCTGACTGTGTGTGTGTGTGTGTGTGTCTGACTGTGTGTGTGTGTGTCTGACTGTGTGTGTGTGTGTGCCTGACTGTGTGTGTGTGTGTGTGTGTCTGACTGTGTGTGTGTGTCTGTGTGTGTGTGTGTGTGTCTGACTGTGTGTGTCTGACTGTGTGTGTGTGTGTCTGTGTGTGTGTGTGTGTGTGTGTGTGTGTGTGTCTGACTGTGTGTGTGTGTGTCTGACTGTGTGTCTGACTGTGTGTGTGTGTGTGTGTGTCTGTGTGTGTGTCTGTGTGTCTGAGTCTGACTGTGTGTGTGTGTGTGTGTCTGACTGTGTGTGTGTGTGTGTCTGTGTGTCTGTGTGTGTGTCTGTGTGTCTGTGTCTGTGTGTGTGTATGTGTGTGTGTGTCTGACTGTGTGTGTGTGTGTGTGTGTCTGACTGTGTGTGTGTGTGTGTGTGTGTGTGTCTGACTGTGTGTGTGTGTCTGACTGTGTGTGTGTGTGTGTCTGACTGTGTGTGTCTGACTGTGTGTGTGTGTGTCTGACTGTGTGTCTGACTGTGTGTGTGTGTGTGTCTGACTGTGTGTGTGTGTGTGTGTGTGTCTGACTGTGTGTGTGTGTGTGTGTGTGTCTGACTGTGTGTGTGTGTGTGTGTGTGTGTCTGACTGTGTGTGTGTGTGTGTCTGACTGTGTGTGTGTGTGTCTGACTGTGTGTGTGTGTGTCTGACTGTGTGTGTGTGTGTGTCTGACTGTGTCTGACTGTGTGTGTGTGTGTCTGACTGTGTGTGTGTGTGTGTGTCTGACTGTGTGTGTGTGTGTGTCTGACTGTGTCTGACTGTGTGTGTGTGTGTCTGACTGTGTGTGTGTGTCTGTGTGTGTGTGTGTGTCTGACAGTGTGTGTGTGTGTGTGTGTGTGTGTCTGACTGTGTGTGTGTGTGTCTGACTGTGTGTGTGTGTGTGTGTGTGTCTGACTGTGTGTGTGTGTGTGTGTGTCTGACTGTGTGTGTGTGTCTGACTGTGTGTGTGTGTGTGTGTGTGTGTGTCTGACTGTGTGTGTGTGTGTGACTGTGTGTGTGTCTGACTGTGTGTGAGTGTCTGACTGTGTGTCTGTGTGTGTGTGTGTGTCTGACTGTGTGTGTGTGTCTGTGTGTGTGTGTGTCTGACTGTGTGTGTGTGTCTGACTGTGTGTGTGTGTGTCTGACTGTGTGTGTGTCTGACTGTGTGTGTGTGTGTCTGACTGTGACTGTGTGTGTGTGTGTGACTGTGTGTGTGTGTGTGTGTATGTGTGACTGTGTGTGTGTGTGACTGTGTGTGTGTGTGTGTCTGACTGTGTGTGTGTGTGTGTGTGTCTGACTGTGTGTGTCTGACTGTGTGTGTGTGTGTGTCTGACTGTGTGTGTGTGTCTGTCTGACTGTGTGTGTGTGTGTGGGTGTATCTGTGTATCTGTCTGTCTGACTGTGTGTGTGTGTGTCTGACTGTGTGTGTGTGTGTGTGTGTGTGTGTGTGTGTGTGTGTGTGTGTGTGTGTCTGACTGTGTGTGTGTGTCTGTCTGACTGTGTGTGTTTGTTTATATTACATGGTGGGGTCCGCAACCTGTTAGCACACTCACGGTGTGGGGACCAAAAACATGGTGGGGACTGGTTTGCTGGTCCCCACAATGTTTTCAGCCAAAATGGGTCAGCTGACTCAGGAGGCCATGCTGATATGGGTGGTGCAGTTTTTTTTTTGGCCCCCATGCTTCACACAAACCTGACAGCCGTGTGTCTCATCTGTGTGTGACTCTGCTCACCACGCCCCCGGTGGCACTCTGTGGTATTGCATGAACACACAGATCGTGGGGGTCTGTACACACTTCACTACTGCGTCTACGCAACACTGATAGTGACTCATATTAAATGAACTAGGGTCCTTTAAACACTGCATTAATGGCTCCTTCTCCAAGGTAAACACAAATAAAACACCGTACACAACTAGTTAGTCTTTTAAACATAGAAAATAATCTTAACAAGAAATGTACATGGACATACATTTAGTTACAAAATATTAATCCTGGTGTAGTATATTGTAAGTTAGTGAGGAGGTGAATTAAATTATTTAAATTAAAACTTTTAGTTCAAACATCAGCGTTATAAAGTCTTTAATGGTGACACGTTCAAGAGTAAAATACATATACGTGTAAATATAGTCCACTCTTTATGTATTAAAATAGCTCAGCCGAACATTTGGTTGAAGATAATGGCTCTGTGTAATGGAACCGAATATAAAATGGCGATTTGTAGTTTTCACCGTTCTACATTGAATGAAGGAAAAGCAACTCGGAACTACAAAGGAACTACACTTCCCATAATCTAAATCTAGAGTGTACTAAAGCAGTACACTCACAGGTCAATATACAGACAGTTTATCTGAACTACAGTGTACATTGCCTCATGACTGATGTCACTGAGGGTCTAGTTTGAATTTGTTATTATTTTCTTTTCTGACATAGCTCTTTAAGCTTATATTAATGACACATACTGTCAGGTCTGGCATAGAGGGGTCCCTTTCTAGGGAGAAACTCCTACTATAGCAGTACACTCACATCTCAATATACAGACAGCTTTTCCGAACTACAGTGTACGTTACCTCATGACTGATGTCACTGAGGGTCTAGTTTAAATTGGTTATTTACTTTTCTGATTCAGCTCTTTCAGGTTGTATTGGCGGTTGTATTGGTGGTATAATCTGAAATTGTTACTTGTGTCAGGACAAATGTGTCTTACGTTTTTTAATACCATGGTGTATCCATGTCAAGTCAATTTGACTCAGCAATTGTTTAACTGATGAGAGATTAAACATGTTGTAAAATGTATTGCACTTTAAATACTAATGTATTTGTGTGTGGTGTTCACCGAAATGTTTTACTGTTGTTTGAAATCTCTGTAGAAGGCATGAGAGGACACCGCTGACACGATGGACATGGTAGAACAAACCCACTGAGCTTCCGGTCCTGTGCTCAGCGCTGGAGCGCCGTCCTCTGACTTGGAGGTATTTAAAAAGGTTTTATGTCCATATAGTCACTGAAATAGGTTTTAGTGAGGCAGGTCACTGTGGTCAGTTGAAGTTAATTTCTCTGGTACAAAATTGTGATAGTTCATTGCTTTTGGGTGAGGCCTTAGGGATGGTACTGGTTACACACACTCTCAGGCCTTACGTTGTGGGGACCCTCTCAGGACGGAACTATTGAAAAGGTTTTGGTCAAATGTGCACACACACACTGTCAGGTCTAGCATAGTGGGGTCCCCGTTTAGGGAGAAACACCTACTAAAGCAGTACACTCACAGGTCAATATACAGACAGCGTTTCTGAACTACACTGTACATTACCTCATGACTGATGTCACTGAGTGTCTAGTTTGAATTTGTTATTATTTTCTTTTCTGACACAGCTCTTTAAGCTTATATTAGTGACACACACTGTCAGGTCTAGCTTAGAGGGGTCCCATTCTAGGGAGACACTCCTACTATAGCAGTACACTCACAGGTCAATATACAGACAGCGTTTCTGAACTACAGTGTACATTACCTCATGATTGATGTCACTGAGGGTCTAGTTTGAATTTGTTATTATTTTCTTTTCTGACACAGCGCTTTAAGCTTATATTAGTGACACACACTGTCAGGTCTTGCATAGTGGGGTCCCCGTTTAGGTAGAAACACCTACTAAAGCAGTACACTCACAGGTGAATATACAGACAGTTTATCTGAACTACAGTGTACATTACCCCATGACTGATGTCACTGAGGGTCTAGTTTGAATTTGTTATTATTTTCTTTTCTGACACAGCTCTTTAAGCTTATATTAATGACACACACTGTCAGGTCTAGCATAGTGGGGTCCCCTTCTAGGGAGACACTCCTACTAAAGCAGTACACTCACATGTCAATATACAGACAGTTTATCTGAATTACAGTGTACATTACCTCATGACTGATGTCACTGAGGGTCTAGTTTGAATTTGTTATTATTTTCTTTTCTGACACAGCTCTTTAAGCTTATATTAATGACACACACTGTCAGGTCTAGCATAGTGGGGTCCCCTTCTAGGGAGACACTCCTACTAAAGCAGTACACTCACAGGTCAATATACAGACAGTTTATCTGAACTACAGTGTACATTACCTCATGACTGATGTCACTGAGGTTCTAATTTGAATTTGTTATTATTTTCTTTTCTGATACAGCTCTTTAAGGTTGTATTGGTGACACACACTGTCAGGTCTAGCATAGAAGGGTCCCCTTCTAGGGAGACACTCCTACTATAGCAGTACACTCACAGGTCAATATATAGACAGCGTTTCTGAACTACACTGTACATTACCTTATGACTGATGTCACTGAGGGTCTAGTTTGAATTTGTTATTATTTTCTTTTCTGACACAGCGCTTTAAGGTTGTATTGGTGACACACACTGTCAGGTCTAGCGTCGTAGGGACCACTTCTAGGAAGACACTCCTACTACAGCAGTACACTCACAGGTCAATATACAGACAGCTTTTCTGAACTACAGTGTATGTTACCTCATGACTGGTGTCACTGAGGGTCTAGTTTGAATTTGTTATTATTTTCTTTTCTGACACAGCTCTTTCAGTTTGTATTGGTGACACACACTGTCAGGTCTAGCATCGTAGGGACCACTTCTAGGGAGACACTCCTAGTATAGCAGTACACTCACAGGTCAGTATACAGACAACATTTTCTGAACTACAGTTTACGTTACAGTGTATTTCTCTAAGTAATATGCATTTTCCCCAAGTATTTTTTTTTCTTTTCCACAACTGCTGACTAGAATTTCAGCTGGTTCTGATAACTCCTCCACAGCTGCCCATAGTTTTCGGCACCTGATATCGAAGTTCACATGCATGGATGCAGCAAACTTGGCTACAAATCCCATAACACCTATCTCTACTGGTCTTGCATGTGCCTGCCACCCACGTTCTGTACAGTTCCCAAACTTTGTTCGATATTTGGACACTGAAAGCCGTGTTTGGTATTGAACCAACACAGGACACCATTTATTATATTGTTTTGAGGTTAGACTGTAAAAACTTATAGTTTGAAACAGACAAAAGCTCTGCAGGTCTCCCTTAGCCAAAGGGAGGGGCAGGTACTCCACAGAACATGCTTCTCATTGGTCCTCACTTGTATTAACTGTCCATGATTTATTTATATAAATTGTAAAGTATTTAAAATAGTAAAACTATAAATGTGTCCCTAAATTTGGTTTCAGAAAGTTGGCAGCCTACAATTTCATAAATCACACTGCTTATTATTATAGAAAGAATAATTGTGCCCACACACTTTTACACAGGCCCACCCAAAGATCAATTTGTGGCTATGCCACTGATGTAGTTAACGTTTAGTCATAGTTCCTAGTTTGAATAAATGTAATAATATAAACTGGACTTGCTGCCACATCAGGCCATTGGTCTCGTTACACATACAAGGCTGGGGTTTGCATTCTTGCAATTTGCTGCTGATACAATTTAAATACAAAAATTCAGGTATCTCGTTTCCACCTGCCACTATCACTTCTCTCATTGAAGTGTTTGTAAAATAAAATAACTGTAGTTAGTAAGGCCTACCGATTTACATAGACTTAATATATTAACCGAAATAATAAATCTTGTAAAGTACTGTATGAAAAAATATGAGAATGACACCCTGCCTTTACGATGTTTGTTGGATGTGGCCCTTGAGTAAAAGTAATTGGGGACCCCTACTCTATTGTATCTCTGATAGTGCATTTCCGCCAAAAAGGAACCAGAACGGTTCCAGTTTGCAAGGTGAATTTGGAACCGTTTGGTATGTTTCCATCTACACAAACTGGTTCGCGACCTAGAAAAGTTTGTTCCCAGCTGAGTTTCAAATGCAGTGTTATTGCACTGCGGAGCTTGACAGGGTAATTTACAACGTTTCAAATAAATAAATAAAAAGAAATAAAACAGGAACACGCCCTGTTTTTTTTTTTCTGGTGCTGTTTGTGTGCGATTCCATTTGTGTTGGTCAGAGCCGCAGCTCTCGGTTACGTTTCTCTGCTGTTCACAAGCTCAGCAGGACGGCTCTGAACTCGGCAACATTTACACAGTATTATATCTCACTCGGGTCTGACTTCATGGTAAACAAAGAATAAACAATGACTCTAACAATGAGTCTAACAGTCTTTGGTGCTGGCGCTGTATTCAGGCACAGCGACTCCCCCGCTAATGACGTATACCTGTTTCCCCTTTAAACGTGTAGAAATGCAGCAGTTCATTGGAAAGAACCAAGGTTCCAAGAATCAGGAATGGAACCGGTTTAGGAGCCAGAGTTCTTTTGGTGAAATAGCGCTGTGATTGACAGCAACAAATCAATGTTCTGATCGGTTAAATAAACCTCACTATATGATTGGTACAGCTAAAGCTTTCCTATTGGTACATCAGTTGGCCAATCAGGGTCAAAAATTCACAACTGTGAAAAGAGATTTACACAAGCAGCAGAGAAGGTGAATGTGTGCATTTTTTGTCACATTTGGAACATAAAGGTTTGCTCTGGTGCATTTTAAAACAATACTCACAAATGTAATGGACTTTGTAACTGCTTTTGAGCAACTACATACACGAAATTTTAACTGTGCTTGAGCAACTACATACACGTAAAACTAAAATCCACAAATGTATTGGAATGCACAAATTTAAAACAACAACTACAATAATAAATTAAATTCACAAATGTGCAAAAAAGATTTGCATTTGTAAATGAAATGTTGTGAATGTGTGAATCAGTAACTTCTCAAACGGTTTAAAATGTGCAAGAGCAAACCTTTTTAAAGTTCCAAATGTGACTGGGGGAATTTTTGAATGAGATGGAAAAATCCACACATTCTCCTTCTCTGTTGCGTGTGCGAATCTCTTTTTGCAGATGCGGATTTAAGACCCTGTTTTGACGGCCAATTGATGGACAAATAGGAAATCTTTAGCTGGACCAAGCAGATTGTGAGGTTTGTTTAACCAATTGGAACATTGATTTGTTGCTGTCAACCATAGCGCTTTTCCACATAATGAACTCAGGTCCGTGAACCGCCGCGTTTCTACGGACAGCAGAGAAACGTAAACAAGAGCTGCGGCTTTGATCAACGCACATGCAATTGCGCCTAACTTCACCAAAAACGCATAAAAATGGGGCATGTTCCTGTTTTTTCCTATTATTTATTTATATGAAACGTTGTGAATGACCCTGTCAAGCTCCACTGGGCGATAACGCTGTATTTGAAGCTCTGGGCTCTTGGTTACGTTTCTCCGCTGTTCACAAGGTCAGCAGGATGCCTCTGAACTCAGCCATAGTGTCTCCGTTCATGACATATTCCTGGTTCCCCTCAAAATGTGTAGAAATGCGGTGGTTCACTGGAAAGAACCAATGTTCCTAGAATCAGGAACAGAACTGGTTCAAGAACCAGAGTTCTTTTGGTGGAAAAGCGCTATGGTTGACAGCAACAAATCCGATTGTTTAAACAAACCTTGCGATCTGATTGGTCCAGCTAAAGCTTTCCTATTGGTCCATCAATTGGCCTTCAAAACAGGGTCTTTAATTCGCAACTGCAAAAAGAGATTCGCACACACAGCAGAGAAGGCGAATGTGTGTTTTTTTCCATCTCATTCAAAAACTCCCACTGTCACATTTGGAACCTTTAAAAAAGGTTTGCTCTTGCACATTTTAAGTATTTTACTGATTCACACATTCACAACATTTCATTTACAAATGCAAATCTTTTTTACACATCTGTGAATTTAAGTTATTTTTATTGTAGTTGTTGTTTTAAATTTGACGTATACATTTGTGGATTTTAACGTGTATGTAGTTGCTCAAACACAGTTACAAAGTCTGTTACATTTGTGAGTATTGTTTTACAAACTCAAAATTTTTTACCCTTTTTTGACTCCGTATTTGACTCCAGAACATTAGTGCAGAGAGTACAGTGCAGTAATTACAAAGATCTTAAAATACATACAGAATAGGACCAGTAGACACAACACAGACAACAGTGTAGTTCTTCTTCTCATCAGCCTATGCCTCAAATTCTCATTGATGGGAGCTTGTCTCTTCGCTAACTGTCAGTCACAAGTCTCATACTACTAGATATTTATTGGCTGTTTGCATGGCATCAGCGATTTCTGGGCAAGCTCTTGTATCACATCTTTCAGCGGTTCACACGTAGCAATCGAGATAGTGTTGATTTGCCTCTGACCTAAGGGTTGTTCCCGTGATCCCCTAAAACATCGTCTTTGACAAGAAAATCGGGGCTACAATCGTGCAGTGTGATCATATATCAGGAATCCATCAAGAAACATGTAATTGAATGATATTTATGAACGTACTTGTTTTATGAATGAGATGGATTCACTCAAGTATAAAGAAATGGTAAAAAGGTACTCTACTAAGTATTAATTACACCTGTCACAAAGGGTTTTAAAAGGTGTTTAATAATTCTGAGGCAGTAGTTATTTTGGGCATTTTTTGTTGGATTGAGAGAAAACAATTTTATCTATTTAAATTGTTATTTTAATCACTTTTTGCAAAAAAAAATAGCTAATAATCCTAATTTGGGGCTTGATACCATTTTAAGTGCCAATGTAGGTCTGTTTTCTCTTTTGCATGTTGTAAGAAAAACAGCCTTATTAAATCATGCAATTTGTGCCAAAAAAGATGTTGGTAAAAGAGAAATTTTTATTAAAATTTAGGCATAGGAAAATTTCCTTTGAGATATATATATATATATATTTTTTTTTTGTCACCTAGGTCCAGTGAATTCCATGGAGTGGAGAAGCTCATGTTGATGGAAAGTTCCTGGAAAGCTGTTTGTTCACTGTATACATCTGAACAGTGGGCTCTTAAACCTGTCTCTGCAATGTTGTGATGTGATTTATATTGTTTTAAAGTTTCTGTTTTCAGACTTGATCAAAGCTCTCTCGGACCAGGCAGTTTTGATAGGAACACCTTGTGTCTATACTCACTGTTCATTTCATCAGCTCCATTTACAATGTAGGAGCATTTTGTAGTTCAGCATTTACAGAATAGTGTCCATTTCTTGTGCTGCATGCTTTGTTTACCAGATTTCACCCTGTTCTTCAATGGGCAGTACTCCTAGAGGACCCCCACCTAGCGCGATTTGTTTTGATTCCAGATACATTTCTTGGGGTGAGGTTGTGGTAGTGAAAAGCCAACCAGGGACCAAACAGTCCAGTAGTGTAGGTCCCATGCATTGCACAAGCACAATTAATGTGTTGCTCTGGTATGAGTGGATCAGACATGGCAGTGCTCCTACATGGTAAGAGTAACTAATATAATGGACAGCGAGTGTAAGTACAGTGTTCGTAATGGAGTTCTTGGTTAATATCATAGATGGACTGTTTCATGTAAATTATTCTGAGTTTATATTGTGTGTGTTCATATTGATTTTTAATTTTCTTTATCCTAGCTAAGCTCATCAGTTATTCAAGGTATTATTTATTTATATTGTGTTTTATTCTCTCAGTTTTTGGCTAACTTCATTGCTTCTACAGTATGTACACATCTGTGCCTATCTTTTTCAGAGTTTAATAAAAGAACAAATTAGTTCAAATAACGTTAAAGGTTAATAAATTAATCTTTAAACGAATGCATCGGCCTGGATTAGTTGTTTTTCTGCATTAATTATAGATTACACATTGTTCTCTCTCAAAATGAAATTGGTCCCCACAAAGAATGAGAACAGGTGATTTGTGTAATATTTGGCCCCCAAATATACTCCAAACCTGAAATGTCCCCACAAGTCACGAGGTCGTCTGGTCAGAATCAATTTTGGTGAGATATTTGTAATTTGAAGTGATATTAAGATTCACAAGTGCATTTTGACAAAGCATGATTTTTTTCAAGTCTGTAGCACCTTGGGAAAGGGTGGACCCCACAATGTGAGTATTCCTCCAGGTGACCCCCACAACGCACAGAAACAAGTATGTGTGTGTGTGTGTGTGTGTGTGGGTGTATCTGTGTGTGTGTGTGTATCTGTGTGGGTGTATCTGTGTGTATCTGTCTGTCTGACTGTGTGTGTGTGTGTGTGTGTATCTGACTGTGTGTGTGTGTCTGACTGTGTGTGTGTGTGTGTGTGTGTCTGACTGTGTGTGTGTGTGTGTCTGACTGTGTGTGTGTCTGTGTGTGTGTGTGTGTCTGACTGTGTGTGTGTGTGTGTGACTGTGTGTGTGTGTAACTGTGTGTGTGTGTATCTGTGTGTGTGTATCTGTGTGTATCTGTCTGACTGTGTGTGTGTGTGTGTGTCTGACTGTGTGTGTGTGTGTGTGTCTGACTGTGTGTGTGTGTGTGTGTGTGTCTGACTGTGTGTGTGTGTGTGTGTGTGTCTGACTGTGTGTGTGTGTGTGGGTGTATCTGTGTATCTGTCTGTCTGACTGTGTGTGTGTGTGTGTCTGACTGTGTGTGTGTGTGTGTGTGTGTATGTATCTGTGTGTGTGTGTATCTTTGTGTGTGTGTGTGTGTCTGACTGTGTGTGTGTGTGTGTGTGTGTGTTTGTGTGTATCTGTCTGTCTGACTGTGTGTGTGTGTCTGACTGTGTGTGTGTGTGTATCTGTCTGACTGTGTGTGTGTGTGTATCTGTCTGACTGTGTGTGTGTGTGTATCTTTGTGGGTGTATCTGTGTATCTGTCTGTCTGACTGTATCTGTGTGTGTGTCTGACTGTGTGTGTGTGTGTCTGAATGTGTGTGTGTGTCTGACTGTATGTGTGTGTGTATCTTTGTGGGTGTATCTGTGTCTGACTGTATTTGTGTGTATGAGGGTCTGACTGTGTGTGTGTCTGACAATCTGTATCTGTGTGTGTCTGACTGTATCTGTGTGTGTCTGTGCGTTTGTATCTGTGTGTGTCTGTCTGTGTTTTTGTGTATGTGTGTGTCTCTATCTGACTGTGTGTCTGTATCTAGCTATGTCTGACTGTGCGTGTGTCTGACTGTATCTGTGTGTGTGCGTGCGCGCATTTGTATCTGTATGAGTGTCTGACTGTGTGTATGACTGTTTGTGTGTGTCTCTGTCTGACTGTATCTAGCTATGTCTGACTCTGTGTGTTTGTGCATTTGTATCTTGGTGTATGAGTGCCTGCATTTGTGTGTGTGTGTGTGTATGTTGATTATTGCAATGCACTTTTATCAGGATGCTCCAGCAGAAACTTGAGTAAACTCCAGTTAATTCAAAATGCTGCAGCCAGGGTCCTCACTAAAACTAGAAAATTTGATCATATTAGCCCAGTATTATCGGCCCTTCACTGGCTTCCAGTTAAATTCCGTATTGATTACAACATTCTTTTACTCACGTATAAATCCCTACACGGTCTCGCCCCTGAATACTTGCAAGACCTCATCACACGCTATGAACCACCAAGATTACTCAGATCTCAGGGTGCCGGCCTCTTACTAGTACCCAGAATACATAAGACGTCAGCGGGGGGAAAAGCCTTCTCCTACAAAGCCCCTCAGCTCTGGAACAATCTTCCAGCTAGTGTTCGGGATGCAGACACAGTCACTATGTTTAAGTCTAGGCTCAAAACACATGTGTTCAGTTTAGCCTTTGGCAACTAACCTCTGTCTAGTTTAAGGTTGTCATTTCAGGAACTCATGGACATGGAGAATCAGGGTAAACCTGGATGATGTGCTCACAATTTCTCTTGCTTGGAACAAAAGGATGTCTTTGCCTGAGCTCCTTCTGGTTTCCCTCCTCCCAGTCTGTTACAGTCAGATCCCTCACTACACTAAAGAAAATATTCACATGCTCTTATTCTCTGCTGCACTCAACTAAACTAACTGCTTCCCTTTACTGTTTTCTGAGAGAATGGTGGCCCACTGATGGAAGATTGTTTGCTGGATTCTCCTGCAGACCAGACCAGCTGCTCACCTTATTATTATTATTATATAGCATAATGACACTTCATTGGTGATCATTTAAAATTCAATCTATAGTTTGATCAGAGGAGGATGGGTCCCCTTTGTGAGTCTTGGTTCCTCCCAAGGTTTCTTCCTCCAGCCTTGAGGGAGTTTTTCCTTGCCACTGTCGCCTTCGGCTTGCTTGCATTGGGCTTTGATTTAAATGTTCTGTTTTGAAACTGTGAAGCTGCTTTGTGACAACGTCAGTTGTAAAAGGCGCTATACAAATAAATTTGATTTGATATGTGTTTGACTCTGTGTGTGTGTGTCTGTCTGTATCTGTGTAACTGTCTGACTGTCTCTGTATCTAGTCATGTCTGACTGTGTGTGTATGTGTCTCACTGTGTGTCTGACTGTATCTGTATGTTTCTGCGTGTGTGTACCTGTGTGTTTGTGTCTGACTGTGTATCTGTATCAGTGTGTGTCTGCGTGTGTACCTGTCTGACTGTGTGTGTGTCTGTGCATTTGTATCTTGGTGTGTGTCTGTGTGTATAGGTGTCTGTGTGTTTGTGTCTGACTGTGTATCTGTATCAGTGTGTGTTTGTATCTGTGTCTCTGTCTGACTGTATCTTTGTGTCTGTGCATTTGTATCTTGGTGTGTGTATGTATGTGTCTGACTGTATCTGTGTGTGTATGTGTCTGACTGTGTCTGCGTGTGTACCTGTGTGTGTGTGTGTGTGTGTGTGTGTATATAGGTGTGTGTCTGTCTGACTGTATGTTTCTGCGTGTGTGTACCTGTGTGTGTTTGTGTCTGACTGTGTATCTGTATCAGTGTGTGTGTGTTTGTATCTGTGTCTCTGTCTGACTGTATCTTTGTGTCTGTGCATTTGTATCTTGGTGTGTGTGTGTATATGTGTCTGTGTGTATGTATCTGACTGTGTGTGTGTGCGTTTGTGTCTGTGTGTGTGTATGTGTCTGACTGTATCTGTGTGTATGTTTCTGCGTGTTCTGTGTCTGACTGTGTATCTGTATCAGTGTGTGTGTGTTTGTATCTGTGTCTCTGTCTGACTGTATCTTTGTGTCTGTGCATTTGTATCTTGGTGTGTGTGTGTATATAGGTATGTGTCTGACTGTGTGTGAGTGTGTGTCAGTGTCTGTCTGACTGTATCTGTCTGCGTGTGTACATGTTTGTCTTGGTGTATGAGTGTCTGATTTTGTGTGTGTGTATATAGGTGTGTCTGTGCATTTGTGTGTGTATGAGTGTCTGACTGTGTGTATAGGTGTCTGTGTGTGTATTTGTGTCTGTGTCTGATTTTAGCTGTGTATCTGTGTCTGATTGTGTGTGTCTGACTGTGTCTGTACCTGTGCGTGTTTGTGTCTGACTGTCTTACTGTTAACTGTGTGTGTCTGATTGTGAATCTGTGTTTGTGTGTCTGACTGTATCTGTGTGTGTGTATGTCTGTCTGTATCTGTGCGTGTTTGTGTCTGACTGTGTGTCTTACTGCTAATCTGTGTGTGTATCTGACTGTTTGTGTGTGTATGTGTCTTATTGTGAATCTGTGTGTTTGTGTATCTGTGTGTGTCAATGCGTTTGTATCTGTGTCTGTCTGACTGTCTCGGTGTGTGTATCTGTGTGTGTTTGTGTGCGTGTATGAATGTCTGACTGTGTGTGCATGTGTGTATCTGTGTCTCTGTCTGACTGTGTCTGTGTCTGACTGTGTGTTTGTGTGTGTATGTATGTCTGATTGTGTCTGTATCTAGCTGTGTATGTCTCTGACTGTTTGTATGTGTCTGTGTGTGCATGTGTCTGTGTCTCTGTCTGACTGTGTCTGTATCTAGCTGTGTATGTGTGTCTGTGCATTTGTTTGTGTATGAGTGTCTGACTGTGTTTGTTTGTGTGTCTGACTGTGTGTCTCTGTGCGTGTGTGTGTGTGTGTGTGTGTATAGGTGTTTGTGTTTGTCTGACTGTTTGTCTGTGCATTTGTATCTGTCTGTGTGTGTATCTGTGTGTGTGTATCTGTGTCTGTATCTAGCTATGTCTGACTGTGCATTTGTTTGTGTGTATGAGTGTCTGACTGTGTTTGTTTGTGTCTCTGACTGTATCTGTGTGTGTCTGACTGTGTCTGTGCATTTGTATGTGTGTGTGTCCGTGTGCCTGACTGTTTATCTGTGTCTGTGTGTATGAGTATCTGACTGAGTGTGTATGTGTCTGACTGTGAATCTATATCTGTGTGTTTGTGTATGTGCATGTCTGTCTGACTGTATCTGTGCGTGTTTCTGTTTCTTACTGTGCGTATGTCTGACTGTGTGTGTGTGTGTGTGTGTCAATCAATCAATCAATCAAATTTTATTTATATAGCGCTTTTCACAACAAAAAGTCGTCACAAAGCAGCTTTACAGAGATCCGGGTCCAAGCCTCCTATGAGCAAGCCAGGGGCAACAGTGGCAAGGAAAAACTCCCTCAGCACACGAGGAAGAAACCTTGGAAGGAACCAAGACTCATACGGGGAACCCATCCTCCTCGGGTCGACACCGGAGACACAACAGAGAACAGAAGTAAAAGTGAAATGACCGATGAAGGGGTTATAGTAATATAAATGTAGTATATTAGTGATGATGGAGAAGCAGAAATGAAAATGGTGAGGATGATGATATTAGTGATGTATGAGTCTGATGAAGGAGGAGGTGATCAGGGATTCAGTGTGAGTTAAAATTAGGTGCAGAGTTAATCTGAAATAAAACAGCATGGCCAAGCATGATAGTGTAGATGAGACAAGGCCAGGATCTTGTACAGGACACAGGGGCTGGATCAGGGCAACACCTGGAGAGCAGCAGGACATCTCAAAGCATGAGAGAGAGACAGGAGAAAGAAAGCCAGACAAAGGGAACAAATAAAAACACAGAGGTTAGTAGGGTCATGGTAAAGAACGGGGAAATTTGTCCTGCGAAAAAAGCTTCCACTGGTCAGGCAAGAGAACCCAGCGACAGACAGCGTGTTGGCGGTTACTACACAGCTAACTAAGAATGCTGTAGCTATGGTGATATGACAGGGTTAACACAGAACAGTGATAATATGAAAACCAGCCCGAACACCAATATAGAAGGAGTAACCTGAAGGTGAGTGATTAACCAAAAGCTTGTTTGAAAAGGTAGGTTTTTAATCTAGATTTAAAGATTGAGAGTGTGTCTGAGCCCCGAACAGTAACCGGAAGGCTATTCCAGAGTTGAGGAGCTTTGTGAGAAAAGGCTCTTCCTCCTGCTGTGTTTTTCTTAATGCGAGGAACAAAGAGTAGATGGGCATCCTGTGAACGAAGTGTACGTGACGGGCGATAAGGTATGAGAAGTTCAGTAAGATAATGCGGGCCTAAACCATTTAGAGATTTATAAGCTAAGAGGAGTATTTTATAGTCAATGCGAAATTTTACAGGTAGCCAGTGTGGGGACGAGAGAACTGGGGTGATATGTTCGAATTTTCTAGCTCTAGTGAGCACCCTGGCTGCTGCATTTTGAACTAACTGAAGCTTGTGTAACGCTTTGCACGAGCTCCCTGCCAGGAGCGCATTGCAGTAGTCTAGACGTGAAGTTATAAAAGCATGCACTAGTTTCTCTGCATCTTTTAATGATAAAATATGCCGAATTTTGGCAATATTGCGTAGGTGGAAGAAGGCGGTTTTGACTGTATTGGATATGTGGGTATCAAATGTGAGAGTCGAATCAAAGGCTACCCCTAAGTTTTTAATGATGGCATTGTGTTTTACTGTTGAATTATCAATAGCAGCATTTCTGAGTGAATGTATCTGAGTATCTTTACCTAGTAACAAGACCTCAGTTTTATCAGAATTTAACATGAGAAAGTTTTGCATCATCCAGTCTTTAATTTCAGTTAGACATTCTGTTATTTTATGTAGACAAGCAACATCATTGGGTTTGGCTGATATATACAGTTGTGTGTCATCAGCATAACAGTGGAATTGAATCCCATGCTTACGGATTAGTCGACCCAGTGGCAGCATGTAGAGTGTGAACAATACAGGGCCGAGCACTGATCCTTGTGGAACACCATATTTAACTAAAGTATGATTAGAGGATTTATTATTCAGATAAACAAATTGGTAACGATCGGATAAATAAGATCTGAACCAAGAGAGGGCAGATCCTTTTATTCCTACCAGATTTTCCAGCCTATCAAGAAGCATCACATGATCTATGGTATCAAATGCTGCACTAAGGTCAAGCAGCACCAGAATAGACATATAGCCCTTATCATGTGAAAGGAGTAAGTCATTAGTTACTCTTGTTAGAGCCGTTTCTGTGCTGTGATTTGGTCTAAATCCAGACTGAAAAATGTCATGAATGTCATTGTTTTGTAGATAAGAGCACAACTGCTGTGACACGACTTTTTCTAGAATCTTAGCAATAAAAGGGAGGTTTGAAATTGGCCTGTAGTTTGCGAGTACGAGAGGGTCAAGATTGGGTTTTTTAATAATTGGTTTGATTACCGCTAGTTTCAGAGGTTTTGGTACATATCCAATGTTGAGGGATGAGTTTATTATTGTGAGCAATGGTCTAATGACTTTAGGTAAAATTTGTTTAAATAATTGTGTTGGTACAGGATCCAGTAAGCATGTAGTTGATTTAGATGAGCTAATTAAACTAAGCAAGTCATTTTCATCAACAGAATTCAAGTAGTCTAAGTGCACCTCAGAGCTGGCGGGGGGTTCATCTACGGGAGCCGATGTGACTTTGGACTGATTTTGGATTTTGAGGCGAATCCAATCAATTTTATCATTAAAAAACATCATAAAGTCATTGCTACAGAAATCAGAGGGAACAATGGGGTTGATTTCCTTTTTGTTTCCAATTAGATTTGATACAGTGCTAAAAAGGAATCTAGGGTTGTCTTTGTTGTTTTCTATAAGGGAAGAGATGTACTGTGATTTGGCTTTAGATAAGGCATGTTTGTAGTCGGTGAGGCTGTGCTGCCATGCAATTCGGAAACATTCTAGTTTTGTGTGTCTCCATTTACGTTCATGGTTACGAGCAGCCAGTTTTAATGCACGCGTGCTGTCACTGTACCATGGAGCAAGCCTTTTCTCTCTAAATTGTTTGGTCTTGACTGGTGCAACACTATCTAGGTTTGTACACAATAACTGTTGTAGGTTGTTTGTAATGAGCTCAAGGTCATTTGGGTGAGTTGGAGAAGAAATGGTGGTAAGGTCTGGAAGGTTGTTGATAAAATCACTAACTGTTGAGGATGTTATAGTGCGCTTTCTAATATAGCGTGGTTGTGGACAAATATCAAAGTTTAACGCTATTTCATATGTGATTAGATGGTGATCAGAGATGGTCTCATGTAGCGAGAGATTGGATAGATTCTTTATCTCAATGCCCCGTGTTAACACTAGGTCCAATGTGTGTTTGCATTGATGAGTGTGTGTGTGTGTGTAAAGGTGTGTATGTGTCTGACTGTGTATCTGTGTTTGTGTGTGTCTGTGTCTGACTGTATGTGTGTATCTGTCTGACTGTATCTGTGCGTGTTTCTGTATCTTACTGTGTGTATGTATGTGTCTGTGTGTCTGTATCTAGCTATGTCTGACTGTGCGTGTGTGTCTGACCCTGTGTGTTTGTGTGTGTCTGTGCGTTTGTATGTGTATGTATGAGTGTCTGACCGTATTTCTGTGTGTCTGTATCTGTGTGTATGAGCGTCTGAGCGTCTGACTGTATCTGTGTGCATGTGTGTACCGTTTGTGTCTGTCTGACTTTGTATCTGTATCAGTGTGTGTCTGCGTGTGTACCTGTCTGACTGTGTGTGTGTGTGTCTGTGCGTTTGTATGTGTATGTATGAGTGTCTGACCGTGTTTCTGTGTGTCTGTATCTGTGTGTGTATAAGCGTCTGACTGTGTGTCTCTGTGTCTGACTGTATCTGTGTGCATGTGTGTACCGTTTGTGTCTGTCTGACTGTGTATCTGTATCAGTGTGTGTGTCTGCGTGTGTACCTGTCTGACTTTGTGTCTGTGTCTGACTGTGTGTGTCTGTTCATTTGTATCTTGGTGTATGAGTGTCTGACTTTGTGTGTGTGTGTGTATATAGGTGTCTGTGTGTGTCTGACTGTATCTGTATGTGTGTATATGTCTGTGTGTCTGAATGTGTCTGTATCAGTGTGTGTCTGCATGTGTACCTGTCTGACTGTGTGTTTGTCTCTGTGTCTGACTGTATCTGTGTGTGTCTGTGCATTTGTATCTTGGTGTATGAGTGTCTGACTTTGTGTGTATGAGTGTCTGACTGTATCTGTAAGTGTGTGTCTCTGTTTGTATCTATGCGTGTTTGTGTCTGACTGTTAATCTGTGTGTGTGTGTGTCTGTGTATCTGTGTGTGTCAATGCGTTTGTATCTGTGTGTCTGTCTGACTGTGTCTCGGTGTGTGTATCTGTATGTGTGTTTGTGTGCGTGTATGGATGTCTGACTGTGTGTGTATCTGTCTCTGTCTGACTGTGTCTGTGTGTGTATGTATGTGTCTGACTCTGTGTGTATCTGTGTCTGACTGTCTGTATCTGACTGTGTATGTGTGTGTCTGTGTCTGACTCTGTGTTTGTATGTGTGTTTGTGTGTGTCTTTGTGCATGTGTGTCTGTGTCTCTGTCTGACTCTGTGTGTGTATGTATGTGTCTGTGTGTATCTGTGTCTGACTGTGTCTGTATCTAACTATGTTTGTGTGTCTGACTGTGTTTGTTTGTGTCTGACTGTCTGTGTCTGTATCAAGCTATGACTGTTTGTATGTGTGTCTGTGCATTTGTGTGTGTATGAGTGTCTGACTGTGTTTTTGTGTCTCTGACCGTATCTGTGTGTGTGTATAGGTGTGTTTTTGTGTCTGACTGTATCTGTGCATTTGTATCTGTGTCTCTGTCTGTCTGACTGTGTATCTGTATCTGACTGTGTCCGTGTGTGTATCTGTGTGTCTGTATCTAGCTATGTCTGACTGTGTGTTTGTGTGTGTGTCTGACTGTTTCTGTGCATTTGTATTTGTGTCTGACTTTGTGTGTCTGACTGTTTATCTGTATGTGTGTATGAGTATTTGACTGAGTGTGTGCATGTCTCTCTGTGTCTGACTGTATCTCTGTGTATGTGTGTATCTGTCTGACTATCTGTGTGTGTTTGTTTCTTACTGTGTATGTCTGACTGTGTGTGTGTGTCTGTGTCTGACTTTATCTGTGTGTATGTGTGTTTCTGTGTCTGTCTGTGTGTCTGTATCTAGCTATGTCTGACTGTGCGTGTGTCTGACCCTGTGTGTATGTATGAGTGTCTGACTGTGTCTCTGTTTAAGTGTGTGTTTGTGCGTGTATAGGTGTATGTGTCTGACTGTGTGTGTGTAGTTGTCTGACTGTATCTGTGTGTGTGTCTGTGCGTGTTTGTGTCTGACTGTGTCGTTATCTGTGTGTTTGGGTATCTGTGTCAGTGTGTTTGTATCTGTGTGTCCGTCTGACTGTGTCTCGGTGTGTGTGTGTGTGTATCTGTATGTGTGTATGAGTGTCTGACTGTTTGTGTGTGCATGTGTGTATCTGTGTCTCTGTCTGTGTGTGTACGTCTGTGTGTCTGACTGTGTGTGTCTGTATCTAGCTATGTCTGTGTGTGTGTGAGTGGCTGACTGTGTTTGTTTGTGTGTCTGACTGTTTATCTGTGTCTGTGTATCTGAGTGTGTGTGTATCTGTCTGACTGTATCTGTGTATGAGTGTCTGACTGTGTGTGTCTGTATCTAGCTATGTCTGACTGTGTTTGTATGTGTGTCTCTGCGTGTGTGTCTGACTGTCTGTATCTAGCTATGTCTGTGTGTCTGTGCATTTGTATGATTGTGTGTGTGTGTGTCTGGCTGTTTGTTTGTGTGTCTGACTGTATCTGTCTGTGTGTATAGGTGTCTGTGTGTTTGAGTTTGTCTGACTGTTTATCTGTATCTGTGTATGTCTGTGCATTTGTATCTGTGTATGTGTGTTTTTGTGTGTATTTGTCTGACTATATCTGTGTGTGTATGTGTCTGTGTCTTACTGTGTCTGTGTGTATCTGTGTCTGACTGTGCGTCTGTATCTAGCTATGTCTGTTTGTGCGTGTGTATGTTTTTGTGTGTGTCTCTGTGCATTTGTATCTGTGTGTATGAGTATCTGACTGTATCTGTGTCTAGCTGTGTGTATGAGTGTCTGACTGTATCTGTATCTGTGTGTGTCTGTGCGTTTATCTGTGTGTGTACTTCTGACTGTGTGTTTGTGTGTATGTGTCTCTGTGTGTCTGTATCTAGCTATGTCTGACTGTGCGTGTGTCTGTGTGCATGTGTGTCTGACTGTATCTGTGTGTGTTTGAGTTTTCTGTGCGTTTATCTGCGTGTGTTTATGAATGTCTGACTGTGTATCTGTGTGTGTTTGTCTGTGTCTGTGTGTTTATATGTGTGAGTGTATGGATGTCTGACTGTGTGTGTTTGTGTGTGTGTGTGTGTGTGTGTATATGATGTTTCTGACTGTGTGTGTCTGACTGTTTATCTGTATGTCTCTGTGTCTGATTGTGTGTGTGCATTTGTATCTGTTTGTGTGTATGAGTATCTTACTGTGTGTGTCTTTGTGTCTGTGTGCCTCTGTGCGTGTTTGTGTCTGACTGTATCTGTGTGTATGAATGTCTGACTGTGTCTGTGTATGTGTCTGACTGTTTATCTGTATCTGTAAATGTCTGTATCTGAGTGTGTGTGTGTCTGTGCATTTGTATCTGTGTTTGTGTGTATATGAGTATCTTACTTTGTGTGTGTGTGTGTATCTGTCTGACTGTGTCTGTATCTAGCTATGTCTGACTATGCGTGTGTGTTTGTGTGTATATAGGTGTGTCTCTGTCTGTATCTGTGTCGGACTGTTTGTCTGTATCTAGCTATGTCTGACTGTGTGTGCGTGTGTGTCTCTTACTGTATCTGTGCATTTTTGTGTGTATGTGTGTCTGTGTGTATATGTCTGTGTGTGTATGTGTCTGATTGTGTGTGACTGTTTATCTGTATCTGTGTATGTGTGTGTCTGTGTGTGTTTGTATATGCGTATCTGACTGTTGGTGTGTGTATATGTGTCTGACTGTGAATCTGTATCTGTGTGTTTGTGTATGTGCGTGTCTCTCTGTGTTTGTGTATCTGTGTGTGTATGAGTGTCTGTCTGTATCTTTGTGTTTGTGTCTGACTGTGTATCTCTGACTGTTTCTGTCTCTGTGTGTGTGTATGAGTGTCTGACTGTGTGTGTTTGTGTCTCTGTCTGACTGCATCTGTGTGTATTTGTGTCTGTGTGTATGTATCTGTATCTTCTGTGTCTGTATCTAGCTATGTCTGACTGTGTGTGTGTGTGTGTCTGACTGTGTGTGCATGTCTGTGTGTTTGTATCTGTGTATGAGTGTTTCTGTGCGTTTGTATGTGTGTCTGTGCGTTTGTGTGTGTGTATTTGTCTGTATCTGATTGTGTGCATGTGTCTCACTGTGTCTGTGTCTGACTGTGTATCTGTGTGTGTGTGTGTGTGTGTGTGTGTATGTGTCTGTGTGTCTGACAGTATCTGTGCGTGTTTCTGTGTTTGACTGTGTCTTACACTGTGTGTGAGTGACTGTGTATCTGTCTGTCTGGACACTGATGGATGACTGTCGAGATCCTCCTCCATGCTTCAGATCAGCTGCCCACGCTCCAGCAACCACCAAGTGCCTTGAAGCTGCCCCTACACTGAAGTTCTCACGGACTACTAACTATTATTACCAATAGATTGACCAGAGGAGGATAGGTCACCCCTTGTGAGCCTTGGTTCCTCCCAAGGTTTCTTCCTCAGCTGAGGGAGTTTTTCCTTGCCACTGTCACCCCTGGCTTGCTCACTTGAGGGTTTTTACATTTTTTTTTACATTTCATGTCAAATCTTTGTCTTACTGGAATTCTGTGAAGCTGCTTTGTGACAACATCAGTTGTAAAAAGCGCTATACAAATAAATTTGATTTGACTTGTTGGCACAAGTAAGACTGCCTCACATGTTCATATACACCTGTTGTCAGATAGATGTTAACTCTAACCGCAGTATTTATATATTTATTTGTGTCCCAGAGAATTTCCCATCCCCTGTCCGAAAAAAGAGGGCCTTCTCCAGAACTCAAGACACAGACTCGGAGGATGACAAAGAGAAAATCTCTGGCTCTGGTTTTTTCTGGCATTTTCCTCTCTGAGATTCCAGATTATTAGAAAAACCAACCTATTCAGACAGGATCAGTTTTACAGGAGCTGGGTTAATGGATTGTGGAAAAATTGCGTCAGTAATGTTAATGGTGGATTCGTACTGGATAAATGTCAGTGAAAACAACAGAGATGGGACGGGCTACTCGATTCATGCACTGCCATCACACAGCGTGGATCAAACACAGCAGAGTTACTAGAGTTTTTAGACTGTCACAACTGTTCTGAGATTAGTCCTCCCACCAAAAACAAACAGCTCTCAACGGCTCCATCTTCTAAACCTTTATAACAGATAATGGGGGAGAAGGTGGCAAAAAAACTTTACTAATCCTTCACATGGTTATTACCGATATAATAAACCATTTATTTCCCATAACACATATGGAGGCTACTAGCACGAACAAAACATACCTACAGGTTTATTTGACATTGCTTCCCTGACTTAATTTAGAGTTTAACATGAGTTCTTGGGTTGTTTTTAAATACTTTTAAACATTGACTATTTAAAAAAAAAATGTAAAGTCAGTATATCTTCCTCTCGTTTATGTTCTAGGTCATGAACAAGCAGCTCAACCCTGGCAGCCATGGGTGAACATGGGGTAACGTATCATGTCCTAAAGAAAGTTCCGGGTAAAGATAACTGCTTTCAGTGCATTCAGGCAGTACATGCTTTGAAGAAAAGAACATGGACAGATGTAAAACATTTTGTTTACAACAGCATTTCAACAGAGAAGCAAATTAATGGAATACTTCACACATGTCTGACCTATTAATGTAAAACTGCAGCCCAAATTCTACTGTTCAAATACTACTGCAGTTGTTCATGTAAAACTGCATCAAAATTTTACTCCAATACATTTTTTTTTACATTAACGGCTGCAATGTTATTGAAGTATCACTGCAAATATCGCTGCAGCCAAATTCTACTGTTCAAGTACACCACTGTTGCTGTTGATGTAAATAAGAGTCAGACTCAAGTATCACTGCAGTTATTGATGTAAAACTGTAGCTAAATTCTACTTATCAAGTATCACTGCTGCTGTTGATGTAAAATATGTATTGGAGTAGAATTTGGCTGCAATTTTACATCAACAGCTGCAGTGGTATTGGAACAGTAGAATCTGGCTGCAGTTTTACATCAATAACTTTGATGATCACAAATGTGATGATCACAAATGTGAAAAACTAAGACATAATTCATAAGTGAAGGAAAAGGGAGTATGGGACTACAGAATGGCTTTGAGGCAAAAAAGAAAAAGAAGCATTTTGTTAAAAACATGAACTTCCACCTGAATTAAAGGCTGGTAATTAAAGGCTAATTCATTATTTTTATCTTTATTATTAAAGAGTCATTATTTGTTGAAGAGCCACAGGAACTGAATGAACCGCACTGACTTTAGGGTTTATGCGTGCACGTGAACCCTGGTGTGTCACATGGTCTCAACCATTGACGCAGGCTCATGATCAATAGACCATGGCAAATTAGGCGGGGAAGACATCTGTTTTCTCACTAACACATTGCAGACAATCCAGAGAGGGTCACAAACATCAGCAGAAGAGAGGCCTGTGACCAATTGTACCCTTTTCCTGATAAGATGAGAATGAACTGGGGATTTAAGAAAAAAAAAACTTTTTTTTAAACCATGAGTGTCTTTAGTTTGATTCTTCCCTTTTTTGTTCTTTAATCCTTTAATTAAATGAACTTGTCTAGTTTTAATTACTTACTTTTAGATTACTCTTTATTTTTATTTAAACTACAAAAATGTTCTCTAAATTTTTCATATTTTATGACTGGATTTTTTGTGAATAATTGAGAAAGTGTCTTATTTCACCGACAGATCATTTTCCTTATTTGAATGTGTTTTTTTTATATTTTATTTTTTATTTTTAAATATTACCATTACTTCTTGAAAAAGTCCAAAAATCTGCCAATGGAATAAGACACATCCCAAGATAATGACTCACAACAAGTATGAAGCATCTAGAAATGAGTTTAATTATCTTATCCTATTGTAATAACATTACAACTCAAATTGAAAAACATCTGTTTATACTGAAAGAGTTTGAAATTATTAAATTGGACTATTTTAATTAATGTTTGTGTGTGTGTGTGTATGTTTTAGATATTGGTGCTGCTGCTTTCTCACAAATGTTTTGGCTACTACATCCATGACCGTTCTGTTCATGGCCACACTGACACCAACATGGAGGAGATGAACTCCAACCTGAAGAGGGAAGCGGTGAGAAGATGCTAATGACTCAGATCTGTAGATTCTCTTTCTGTGAGGGTTAGCACTGTGCTCTGGACATGATTGTGTGACTGTGTATGGTTTTTGTTTAATTTTTATTTCTGTAGGAAAATCTGTGTGGTCAGAGAGGCCTGCTGCCGAATTCTGACATTCAAAAGTTTCAGGTTTCAATAACCAGCCACCTGCCGGCGCAATACGATCACATAATAGAGCCACTCAGCAGAGTAAGTGCACTTTGGTCTTATTTGTCATATTCACTTATTTGTTATGTTTGTCATATACACTTTAGCAGTGTTAAATGTAACTTGTAAATAACCCCTCTGTTGCCTACATTTATTTACAGGTAAATCATACCCTAGCTCTGTTCTGAAACCAACTCACAAACATCAGAAGTAAACCCAATCATTCATTCATTCATTGTCTGTGACCCTTATCCAGTTCAGGGTGGCGGTGGGTCCGGAGTCTACCCAGAATCACTGGTCGCAAAGCAGGAACACACCCTGGAGGGGGCACCAGTCCTTCACAGGGCGACACACACTCATTAACCCAATCCACCTTTAAATATAGCCCCCCCACACACACATCCACACAATCCAAACACACAAATTTCACCCTGTAGCCCAGTTTCTCATCTGCCTTTTGTCACTGGTTTTATGTCCCTCTTGTTCAAATAAAGTTTAAATAGCCAGCTTCAATCATGGCTCTTTTGATAAATGTTTTTTTTCTAATTGATTTTTCACTATAATGCACTCAGAATATTGTTATGCATAGAAAATTTTGATAGTTGATTATGCAATTTTTAAGTAACTAATTGATTAATTGGCTTAAATGTCGCTTTAAAATTGACCATGTAAGGCTAAAAAGTTTTCTATTCACAAAGAGCGAGTTATCATTATGAACTCAAGGCTGTGTTATTTTCGTAGCAGACGATAGAGTTATGTGGTTGGAATGTGGAAGGCGGTATTGTGGAGTTGATGTAGATGTTGCTAGCTGTGTAGCTGCATATGTTACTGATGCCTCCTCCTTTTCCATTCAGAGAAATGGGCCTTCACGATTGGTCGATGCCTCTGCCAAATCCATTTGAGCAGAGCACAAAGGCGTATCACATCATGAACCAATTCCTCGGCTCTGTTATTGACCAAGTGAGTCTTGGTTGTAACTGTTTTTGTCAAAATGTATATATAATGTTAGTGAGTCAGTTTGTTATATCTTTTTTGTCATTGACATTACTGGTGTTGATATTTTACATTTAACATTTCAGCAATTTTACAATCAAACATTAATCTATTGGCTTTGTCAATATTATTATTTTAAAACTAAAAGTGAGTGCTGAACTGACAGCAGCGCCCTCTAATGACCGTCAGTCAGTGACAGATACTGTAATGTGTACTGAAATATTGAAAATGTGTTTAAAAATCATAGCAGTGTTATTGAACATATATATATATTGATATTGAATTATTGTCCAGCCCTAGGGATGAAAATGTAATTTAAATGTATTTGTATTTACAGCACTAGCATTGGTAACGTCATTTTAGAATAACCTTATCATTACTGTTCATTGAAAGACGGATAACACCCTCTTACTCCTCGTCTTCATTGTAGTAGCTTGAGTATGATGTTAACAATTTTAATTAATAAGTAATATCACTATAAAGTGTATAAATAGAGATTGCCATAATTATTTATATTTAAGTTTATAATCAGTGCCTTTATAGTTTTTTTTTTTTTTTTTTTTAAGGGATGTAAATATGATGCACTCTGTAACTCGCATTTTGCCTGATTATATCCACGTCTGTCAGTGTCTTTGGGACTTTAACGGGGTGCATAAATATATATTATCTACATTCTACAAAGTTAAGATTATAATAATGTAGTTTAAGAGGCTAAAATGAAGTTTTAAACTTCAACTGAAATGTTATTATTTTGCAGGGTGGTTTTGAGAATGAATATTCAAATGCTTGTAAATTGCTATTTGGGCCAGCTTTAGTTTCATATTATTGTAAACGTAAGCTAAATGTACAGTACAGTAATGTATTTCTTTATTCATAATATTGGGCTTTGTACTGTATTTTCTGTCAATTCTGTGAAAATGTGTTTATATCCATCAGATGACACTTACTCCTTCACTGATGTGCTCTTCTATGGAAACGAATCAATGCTGTTGATCTTTGACACACTCTTCTTCTGTGTGGTGGACCTGGGCAGTCAGAGCTTTGTTCTGGCCACTGTACTCACATACCTACAGTACCTGGTCAGTATGTGTGTCTGTGCTCTTCCACTTCTGGCCATAAATCACTCATAGTTGACCCGATTACCTTTTATCATATAGAAAAATATATTTTTCAGTTATCACCCTACTACATAACAATAATAAAAGCCTGTCATTATCATGTCATGGCAGATGCCATAGTCATTACAAATAAACATGACAGCATTGTGTTACCAGTACAATTGTCATAAAGTTTAAGTACCCATTAATGGGATTTGTATCGACCTAAAAAAGAAAACCTGTCACCTCATGATGATGTAGCAGCAGAGTTGTACAAAATTAACTTGTAGTAACCACAGGCAAAATTTAGAGGATTTAAAATCCCTTTCTCCAGCTGTTATCTATTCAAATTAAGACTTTGAAATGTACATTTACAGCATTTACCAGATGCTCTTACCAGAGCGACTCAAAGTGCTTAGTGTTCAGACAGAAAGTGTACCCTAGCCAGTACAATAGGTTTGAGTCTAAACTCCTACAGCAGTTCGAGATCACTCCTACTACGGTTTTTATGTTGTGTACTTTTGTCCAAATATAGAGAATAACAGTGAAATTTAGGTCTGTCCCAAAACCTAGTGAGCTGTCTAAGTAGGCACTGACTTAAGTACACAGCTGTTTAAGTCAGCCACATTCGAACTGACTTCTGGGGGTGATTTTCCTCTTTGACATGTGCTCCTCTGTGAATTTATTGCTGTCTGGATTGGCCATGATAGTGGGTGTTTTTCCTCTGAAAAAAAATCTGATCTGAAAAGGGCTTTATCTTGGTTTAGCAGCTCAAATGCTTAAATAAAGCAGCACATTTTAAACACTGTATGTATTTTGTTGATAAACTAGATGAGGTACAAGCTCCATTTTAAACAAAGCCTTTCTGTAAGTTGTCTGGCAACCCTTTGCTATGCTGATTTTTTTTAAAGAAATTATTCCGTTTCTCAGATCTTCAAGGGGATTCGAAACGATCTGGGCCGCAGGAACCTGGCCAATAAAACTCTGGTTGACAAAATATTTCTCATCTAATTTCTGTATTTAAGATTCCTGCTCCATCTTGTCTTAACTCAGTTGAAACTATAATGCGTAATTTTTATTTTCCAAAACTAGTTGAGATTTGGCATGATTTGATACTGTTTAATTAGATTTGTTTCCTGTAAATACTGTAGCTGATACAAGATTCAAAATTTTTTTAAACTTCCAATGTCTGTATTGACTGATTTGTTGTAATGATATACTGTTATAGAAGAGTTTTGCATTGTGAGAACTTGATAGATTTTAGGTCACTTGTATTTATTTACATTTTATAAGAAAATGACCTTCAAAAAGCTGACCTTCATTCTAAGAATGTGTTGTCTATGTAGTGTGTGTATGAAAAGAAAAATGCCAAATACCATGTTTGTGTTCAGTCTGAGTCTTAATTTCTTCATAGAGTCAGCTTTACATTTACCAAAACAATAAAAGAAAAATGAAAGGAGCCTTTACCTATTTGTTTTCTGAAATGAATTGTATTTACTTGTGTATTAAACTAAAAGTCTAGTCTGAAAGTATATGGAAAGTACATGACAGGCAGCTTGGGCCAAATTATGCAGTACAAAATCTCAAATTAAGACTGAAATAAGTACAATCTCTATATTGAAATCTGTTTCAGTGTCAAGGGAAAATGCACTGATGCATGTTTTTTTTTTAGGAAGCAAAAATTATTGCTCTGAAATAGCAACTCAAACATGAGAAAGGCATTATTTAAAAACAGACCTACAAACCGGATTCCAAAAAAGTTGGGACACTAAACAAATTGTGAATAAAAACTGAATGCAATGATGTGGAGCTGGTGTTGAGCTGGCGGCGCGCGCGTCAACACGTTTGCAGCGGCCGCTCCGGAACCAAGCGGGCTTTTGTTTGTTTAAAAAATGTTTTTTTTTTTTTTCATTTTATTTAGATTATATGGACGCAGGAACACCTGCAGTACGTATATATCACCGCCAGACACTGCTTCAATATCGCAAACAGGAAATTTACAGTATCAGCGATGACCTCCAGGAGACGCTGCAGAACCTCCGCTTGCTTCGGAGGCCTAGCCCTGAAGCCTCGACGTTTCCTGATGCTGGCGGCCGGGGAAGGAGACGACGCAAGCGGTGTGAGAGGAGACAGAAGCGCGGCAAGCGAGGGGGGATCCGGGCTAGGCTAAGAGCTAACCCGAGCCGGCAAGCTATCCCTTCTCTCTTTCTCTCCAATGTCTGCTCGTTGGATAATAAACTGGACTATAATCAAACTTCAGCGAACTACACGGCGAGAATACAGAGACTGCTGTGTTTTTGTTTTTATGGAGACATGGCTCAGCGAAAGTATTCCCGACGCCGCCATTCAGCTAGATGGGCTAGCCGCATTTCGAGCCAACAGAGACCCAGCGCTATGCGGTAAGACTCGCGGTGGTGGTTTGTGTGTCTATATTAACATTGAATGGTGTAAGAACTCTGTGCTAGTCTCTGCTTATTGTTCACCGTTAGTGGAGTTTGTGGCTGTGAGATGTAGACCTTTTTTATTTACGCTGTGGGAATTATACGAAGCCATAAGTGACTTCCAAAACACACACCCGGATGGTCTGTTTATTGTTGCTGGAGATTTTAATCATGCAAATCTCAAGAAAGTGTTCCCTAAATTCCACCAGTATGTGAACTTTGCTACGAGAGGAGCGTACACGCTGGATCTTGTTTACACAAACGTTCCAGACGCGTACAGGGCAGAGCCCCGCCCCCACCTCGGACACTCGGATCACATGTCTGTTATGCTAATTCCTGCATACAAGACCCATCATCAGGCGATCGAAACCTATCCTGAAAGAGGTGAAAATATGGCCATCAGAAGCAATCTCTACTCTTCAGGACTGTTTCGAGTGCACTGACTGGGACAGGTTTAGAGAAGCTGCAACTTACAGCAACACGATAAACCTGGAGGAGTATGCATCATCAGTGACCAGCTACATAGAGAAGTGCATCGATGATGTGACCATCACCATCTGCTCCAACCAGAAGCCATGGATGAATGCAGAGGTGCGTGCGCTGCTGAAGGCTAGAGACGTTGCTTTCAAATCAGGCAATAAGGCGGCCCTGAGATCAGCGAGGGCCAAACTCTGCAGAGCTATCAGAGAGGCAAAGCGTGCACACGGCCAGATCATTCACAGCCACTTCCAGAGCAGTAGAAACACTCGGTGCATGTGGCAGGGCATCCAGAGCATCACCAGCTACAAGACTACACCACCTGTTTGTGACGGAGATGCTTCCCTACCAGACGTGCTGAACCATTTCTACGCACGGTTTGAGGCACAGAACAATGTAACGGCGAGAAAGTCCACCCCTTCTCCCAGCGACCAGTTGCTGTCTTTTATGGTAGCTGACGTGAAGAAAACTCTATGCAGAGTCGACCCGCGGAAAGCTGCTGGACCAGACAACATTCCTGGCAGAGTGCTCAGAGAATGTGCAGACCAGCTTGCTGATGTCTTCACTGATATCTTCAATATCTCTTAGCAGCGCCGTTGTTCCAACATGCTTCAAGAACACCACCATCATCCCGGTGCCTAAGAATTCTTCTGTGTCCTGCCTCAATGACTATCGTCCCGTTGCACTCACACCGGTCATCACAAAGTGCCTCAAGAGGCTCGTCATGAGGCACATCAAAACCCTACTTCCCCCCACACTGGACCCTCTACAGTTTGCGTATCGTCCTAACCGTTCAACAGACGATGCCATATCCACCACGCTGCACCTGGCACTCACCCACCTGGACAAGAAAGACACATATGCCCGAATGCTGTTCATAGACTTCAGCTCAGCATTCAACACCATCATTCCTCAGCATCTGATCGGGAAGCTGAATATACTGGGCCTCAACACTTCTCTCTGCAACTGGATCCTGGACTTCCTGACTGGGAGACCTCAGTCAGTCCGGATCGGTAGGAACACCTCCAGCACCATCACACTGAACACTGGAGCCCCCCAGGTCTACGTGCTCAGTCCACTGCTGTTCACATTGCTGACCCATGACTGTGCAGCAATGCACGGCTCAAATCATATCATCAAGTTCGCTGATGACACGACTGTGGTGGGTCTCATCAGTAAGAATGACGAGTCAGCATACAGAGAGGAGGTGCAGCGGCTAACTTACTGGTGTGAAGTCAACAACCTGTCTCTGAACGTGGACAAAACCAAAGAGATGGTTGTAGACTTCAGAAAAACAAGGGGTGAGCACTCGCCGCTGAACATCGACAACTCTGCTGTGGAGATTGTCAGGAATACCAAATTCCTTGGTGTTCACCTAGCGGATGATCTCACCTGGTCCACTAACACCAGTAACATCAAAATGAAAGCCCAGCAACGCCTCTACTTCCTGCCAAGGCTGAAGAAGGCTCATCTCCCCCCTCCAATTCTCACCACTTTCTACAGAGGAGTCATCGAGAGCATCATGACCAGCTGCATCACTGTCTGGTTTGGAAACTGCACTCGGGCAGATTGCAAGTCCCTCCAGCGGATCGTGAGGACAGCTGAGAAGATTATCGGTGTGTCTCTTCCCTCCATCACAGACATCTACACCACTCGCTGCACCCGCAAAGCACTCAGCATTGTGGGAGATCACACACACCCTTCACACACACTCTTCAACCTACTGCCGTCTGGAAAAAGCTATCGAAGCATTCGAGCCCTCACATCCAGACTCTGCAACAGCTTCTTCCCACATGCTATCAGACTCCTAAACACCTAGAGACTGGACTGAAAGAAGCACATACACTGACACGTCTGTTGGACTGTAAATGAGTGTACTGTTTTCACATATCCGGTTTACATCATGTTTACATCCAGTTACCGTTTACAGCACAAATACACTTTAAATTGCAGTGTCTCTCTCCCTCACCCCCTCCGTACTTATGGTTTTTGCCTTGTCTTGTATTACATTGTATTGTACTGTACGGACATTGTTTTGTATTTTTCTTAGCCATATCTTTTGCACTTTAATGTGTATGCACTGTTTTATGCTGCACTAGCTTTACACTAGTCGCACTTTAATGTTGTGTATTGTCTTATGTAGCACCTTGGTCTTGGAGGAACGCTATTTCGTTTCACTGTGTACTGTAAATACTGTATACTGCTGAAATGACAATAAACTTCTTGAACTTAAACTTGAACTTGGAGATGGCAAATGTCTATTTTATTCATAATAGAACATAGATGACAGATCAAAAGTTTAATCTGAGTAAATGTAACATTTTAAAGGAAAAATATGTTGATCCTAAAAATTCACAGCGTCAACAAATACCAAAATAGTTGGGACAAGTAGCAATAAGTGGCTGGAAAAAGGAAATTGAGCATATAACGAACAGCTGGAAGACCAATTAACACTAATTAGGTCAATTGACAACATGATTGGATATAAAAAGAGCTTCTCAGAGTGCCAGTGTCTCTCTGAAGCCAAGATGGTAGAGGACCACCAATTCAACCATTGTTGTGCAGAAAAATAGTGCAGCAATACCAGAATGGTGTCACCAGCGTAAAATAGCAAAGACTTTTATCATCAACTGTGCATAACATCAAAAGATTCAAAGAATCTGGAACAATTGCTGTGCGTAAGGGTCAAGGCCGTAAAACTCTACTGGATGCTCGTGATCTCTGGGCCCTTAAACATCACTGCACCTCAAACAGGAATGCCACTATCAAGGAAATAACAGAATGGGCTCAGGAATACTTCCAGAAAGCATTGTCAGTGAACACAATCCACCGTGCCATCTGCCGTTGCCAGCTGAAAATCTACAGTGCAAAGAGGAAGCCATTTCTAAGCAAGCTCCACAAGCTCAGACATTTGCACTGGGCCAGGGTTCTTTTAAAATGGAGTGTGGCAAAATGGAAGACTGTTCTGTGGTCAGATGAGTCACGATTTGAAGTTCTTTATGGAACACTGGGACGCCATGTCATCCGGACCAGAGAGGACAGGGATAACCCAAGTTATCAATGCTCCATTCAGAAGCCTGCATCACTGATGGTATGGGGTTGCGTGAGTGCTTGTGGCATGGGCAGCTTGCATGTCTGGAAAAGCACCATTAATGCAGAGAACTATGTTCAGGTTCTAGAACAACATATGCTTCCATCTAGATGTCATCTCTTTCAGGGAAGACCCTACATTTTTCAACAAGATAATGCCAGACCACATTCTGCACTAATTACAACATCATGGCTACATAGGAGAAAGATCTGGGTACTGAAATGGCCAGCCTGCAGTCCAGATCTTTCACCTATAGAGAACATTTGGCGCATCATAAAGAGGAAGGTGCGACAAAGAAGGCCCAAGACGATTGAACAGTTAGAGGCCTGTATTAGACATGAATGGGAGAGCATTCCTATTTATAAACTTGAGAAACTGGTCTCCTCTGTCCCCAGACGTCTGAGTGTTGTAAGAAGAAGGGGGGATGCCACACAGTGGTAAAAAAAGGGCCTTGTCCCAACTTTTTTGGGATTTGTTGATGCCATGAAATTTTGAATCAACATATTTTTTCTTTAAAATGTTACCTTTACTCAGATTAAACTTTTGATATGTCATCTATTTTCTATTACGAAAAAAATATTGACATTTGCCATCTCCACATCGTTGCATTCAGTTTTTATTCACAATTTGTTTAGTGTCCCAGCTTTTTTGAAATCCGGTTTGTATTTTAAGTTGAATAACAGACCATATTATAATTGATTTTAAACTTTCTATTGGGTTAATCATGAATTAAATTTCACATAATGTAAAGGGCAGCTCCTGCGCTCCAATGGTGAAACATTTGCGTGATTCGTCTACCCGGAATCACTGGGCACAAGGTGGAAAAACACCCTGGGTGGGTGGGGCGGCGGCGGCGGCGGCAGTCCTTCACAGGGTGACACACACCCACACATTCACTCACACATTCACACCTACGGACACTTTTGAGTTTCCAATCTACCTACCAACGTGTGTTTTTGGAGCGTGGGAAGAAACCAAAACATATTTTCAAATATATTAATGCATGATATATTTTGAAAGGGGAATAAACACTTAATACAACCTTTAAAGGAGAAACTGTTTTCCATTCTGTCAGCTGTTTACAAATTGCTTTATATAAAAAAATCAATTTTGGCACATGGATGTTTTGGAACTAACCTATTAAACCACAAAGTGGCTATAATATTTATATTAAAACAATTTTAAACAAAGGGAGAATCTGTAAAACTAAAAAGGTATTCTGCTGAAAACCGACCTGAAAGATTGTATTTCTATCATTTCTTTGTAAAATAAAACTTTGCTGGTAGGATTCTCAGAGAAGGTACCCATATGTTTTTGGAACATGTAAATGCTGTAATCAAGGAGCAGTTCTCTTTGTAAAGAACAATGGGAGTTACAGGATAAGAGAACTTGACAGCGACCCATTCTCCAACACAGTGCCGCCACACATACGCACATACGCAGTGTGATTTCTCTTTTGGAAAAGGCTATACTGATGAAATGGAGTATTTGCTACATCTGCATTTTATACAACACACCCAAGACTCCCTTCAACACAGATTTCCCATTCCTTTTCTTAGGAGTTACAGTCACACCCACCAGCCAATCAGGAAAATCACCAACTCCTCCTTCACCTCCAATCAGTACTCTCCAGATCTGAAGCCCACTGAGCATACAACAGTTGATGCACAGAAACTGAACCTTTCTGGGTTATTAGGAAGATGTAAACCTTCATCTCTGTAACTCAGAGGGGTCAAGTCCTTAGACACATTAATATTTGGGTGGGATGTGTTGAGATCCAGAATCTCAGGAGCTGCACAGGGACACATGACAATTGTGTTTTTAATTAAATTACATGCTGTTAATTTTTTTTTTACATTTTAATATGTCCTCTACACGGGTCAGAAATATGCCATTTAAAATTTTTGCTGCATAAAATTCTGAGAAATTTAGCTGGAAAAAACATGATAACAATGCCATTTATTTTGCAAACGATATCATTATTCATGTTACCCATGTTATAAATTCCAGCAAAAAGTAGTAATCACTGTAAAGAGGAACTGGATGACCTCCCTCCTTATAATTATCCATTAATTGATTCATTTTCTGTAACTGCTTCATTCTGTTCAGTGTGGAGGTGGGTCCAAAGTCTACCCAGAATTATTGTGTGCAGAAACACACCAAGGACCACACACACACACACACTTATTTTAACTGCCAATTCACCTACAAACTAGGGAAGAAACCCCAAACTCCTCAAAGAGACCTTAGGCAGAGTTTGAATCCACAAAAGGGCCCTGGAGCTGTGTGGCTACTTGTAATGAATTCTTTTATAATTTTAATAACTAAAGCATCATAACAGCTCCTTTTTCTTTATGTCTGTTCTCTGTTGTATCTAGTGTTGCCCCAAAGTGTGGAGTCTGTCTTCTGAGCTTGGGTCTTCTCTAGGTTTTTCTTTATTAACTTCATAGTTCTTCCCTTTTTTGTATTTGGTTTGCTCCAGTCAGGGTTTGAAAATCAGATTTTTCTGTTATTTCTGTGTCATGAAAACTATTCATGTTCAACTGTTCAAGAGTGGCAGGTTGTTCTGGCGGTCAGTGTTTAATTTTCAGGACCCAGATGTTCAGCTGAAGGCTATTGGGAATACTTGTTGGGCAGGTGTGAAGAAGGAATAGATTTTTGGCTGCAGGTGTTTGGATTATGACACAGTGTAAAGTCACACAGAGGCTATTATAATTTTTATCAATCCATCTATTCTTACTGACTCTCCTTTCAGAGCCTTTAGGAGTTTTAAAGATACTTTGAAGCATGGAGACTCACTGGTCGCTTTCCTTTCCCTCCTGCAGTTAAAATTAGTTTCTTTGCATCACTGTAATAATGATGTCTCACAATTAGAATGCAATTGAATTGTCAAATTTAGAAGAGTGCATCACGTTTTTAATTTGATTGTATATTATGTTTGACATCTCTGCTTTTACCTTTATATTTTAGATATTTTATAATTATCTAGCAGAAGAAGTCATAACACCCAAGTTTAGAATAATACAAGAAAACCTACAAAATTTCAAAATGGGTTGCCAAGGGCTTAAAATCAGTGGTCAGCAACTTGTCGGTCGCTGTTAGAGAGGCGTCATTCTCTTTCAGACCACAGTGGTTCACTGGATAGTTAAACAGGGACTTATAAATCCACAATCACACAAAGTTTGTGTCTTGTGAACCCTAACCCATCCCTGACCGGCACTGCTGCTCTGTCCTGCTCTTTCAAAACTGGAAATATTAAGGAGATAATATTAAGGAGATAATAAATTGTTTCCACATTTGTTTCAGCATGTACAGTTTACATAGTAAATAACAGGATGTGTAATTACATAACGCACCTGAGGAAAACAGATTTACCATGAAAACATTTAAGAATGATGGGTCTGAGTATGCGCAGAGCTGCTGGGTGGGATAGGTATCAACACCTGTTTACATAGCTCTTCCAGACAGTGTACAGCCTCAGACACCGCCAGCCCACACTCAGCTACGCATTAATGAAGTCTAGTTTTGTGTTGTTGGAGGCAATGGGGACATACACAGATGTGTTATTGTAAGTTTCCTGGGATTGGTGTTTACACTGGTAGAGCTTTCATTTGTTCAGATTTTAAAATGTGATCTTCTATTTAAAAATGTTTGCGACCGCTGCTTGAAATCACCTTATGAACTGAAAATAAGTGCACAGAGACTGTCTCAAAATAACAGTGCCAAATTTGAGTGCTCTTACCCTTCTGTCATGAGCTGCTTCATCAGCTGGGCAGAACATGTGGTGTGAGCTGCGTGCCAATACAGAAAAGTTTGAGTTGCTCTCTGTGTGCACAGCACTGCTGTTGAAAATCTGAAATTCTGTCTTTCTCCAGCATTTCTCCACACAGACTCTACAAAATCTGTGACTACATGAGAAAACCACAGAGTTTCTGAAAATGTTGAAGCACACAGGACATGTGAGGTCCTCCTCAGGCGATGTAGGTGCCATGGCAATATGGCCTTACAGTATTAACTACTCCCCTTTAACAAAAACACCAATTTTTGCCTAATTTCGGTCAATGTCTCAGATATTTCTAGTAGGTTTTCCACAGGGAAAGTCAGTTATGTTTTAATGCCGCCTCAAGCTTGAGGGTAAAAAGGCGCCAAAAATTTTTCACTTTCCTTACTTCAGAAAAACAGTCATTTCAAAGGAGATTAAAAAATGAAAATGAAACACAGAGAACATAAATACTTATGTGTAATTGTACAAAAAGTTTTAAATGTTTATGTTGTTTAAAATGTTTTTATAATACCTTGACAAAAAACATATATATATATATATACACTTATGGATGAAATGTTAAGAATACGGTAAAAGTGTAGGACTTCCATTCCTAAAACACATTAGACTACTTTTATGTATTTTTCACAATACTTGTTTTTATATAAAACTTATAACCCTAACCCATATTTTTCTATGCTGTCTGCTGGCATTCACTTGTCTATATATATATACATTGTGAGTAAAGCATTAGTTACAGAATTATGCAGTTTCTGTAGTGGTATGAATAATGGAAGAACATAATAATGGGATTTTTCCATGTTTTCTGCAACACTCTAATGGTCTAATGCTTTATTATCCCATAGGAACATGACTTTGATTTATTCTTGGGCCACTTTGTATGAGGTACAGAATTAGAGTAGGAAAGTGTCACCTTATTTTGGACAAAATGAGGAAGAAGGAAAAAAACATTCAGAACCATCAAATAAACCTCACAGTCTTCTTGTTTCAGAGTGATCCTAGTGACTCATAAAATATGCCAACATTCTGACAAAGTTAAAGCAAGGAAAGAAAACAAAAGGTAAAAGAAAGATTGCCCTCTGATAGGTTGGACAACTTGGGCTCCAAAGTAAATGAGGAGGGTAACTACAGAAATAGAAAATGTGTGGGAGGGACTTGTTCTGAAGGGTCTGGTGTAGTCAGTCTATTAACACAGGTTTTATTATTTTGTTTAGAAACTACCTTGGGTGAAAACAGGATTTGAAGCTTCACTTGGTCATTTGGTGAGTCAAATACTCTCATTGTTTTGTAATATACCTGCACGGTCTGTAATAGATTTGTATGTTCTGAAATGGAATGATAGTGATTTCTGAATGCTAAATGTGTGCCTGGAATAACGATTAGGCAGCATAAACACAGCTGATGTTAAACTGCTACCTTTTTTTTTTGCATTTGTTGTCTGGTTATATATGTTTTTTTTTATTGGCAAAAACAAACATGTGCCTTAGCAGCCTGCACATTATGTCGGTAGATATTTATGTCAGTTATTAGACCCTACTTTTGTAAAATACTAGCTAGTTATTTGACCTTATTTTGTGGATGATTTCATCATTTCCACCAATAAAAGTCCCCAGAAAACCCACAAGAAAAGGAAGTAGCATAAACAGTGCCAATGAAAAGCACCCTGAATAGCCCTTGCGACCAAGAAACATGTATCAACAATTTCTGTTTTGTAGTAGCACAGCTCGCTTGTCCAATCTGAGCAGTGAAAATACATAGTTTTTCAGTATGAGCTTGCATTTAAATGGAAAATAAAGCCTAATAAACAAGAGAAATACCTTTGTAATAGCTTTTTTTAAGTAGATTGCATCAAACAAGTGGAGGTGTTTACAAGGGCTCCAATACAAGTCATGATGAATAAATAAACAACTTTTTTATTTTTAAATCAGTAGCTTGTTTGCATTTTATTGATATTTAATTTTTTAAACAGCTGGAGATCAATTGTGGCTAAGATTAAAATGCAGCATCTGAAGGAAAGAGGACACACCGAAGTGTTTTTCCCAGGGGAGCACCTGGAATTTCTGGAACTCACTAGAAGGACTAGGAATAGTTACCTAGCCAGATATCAATGGAGCCCACTTTACAATAAAGGTGTGGAGTTCTGTGTGTTCAATTTACGGCATGATACCAACTACAGTGGCTTCCAGGCCATCATGAAGGATGGCGGATTAAAAAAAACTGGAGATGCCAAGAATTCCACCCAGAGTCTGGTGTGGTGGAGCTTAGCTGTCTCAAAGGATGACATTGCAGATGCTGAGAAGCGTTACCTTGCATCAATGGATCACCCTGAGTATAAACCCCTCCTGTACAATTTCACCACCTCACCGGCCTTCAGGATGTCCTCTAGAATGGGGAACTTTTGCTTCACCTTACAGCATCAGACACTTACAGCATCCAGATCTGCGAAGGGCAAACACCCCAGATTTGCATCTATGAGACGGTTGTTTACAAGCAAGAGGTCATGTACGCCTTAGTGGTCCATGGTCCGGAGGCCCAAAGAGACTTCCAGAAGTACCCACTTCTGCAGAACTTCCACAATGCAGTGCATGTGTTCAACAATGAAATGATATGGTGGAGGCTAGAGGGCATGTGCACAACTAACATCTTTCACTTGTCTCAGAGCCAAGGAATACGGGCAGCCTGAGTGCTTACAAAGAACCCGAAGTGGTTTCCGTGGGACCATATGGCAGTGGCTTTCCATGTGCCACAGGGTAGGATTTTCAAATTTGACCAAGAGATCATGCTTCAACACCTGAGTCTCTGTCAGGGTGCAGCGCCTAAAGTGTGAGTTTGAAGCCCAACAACCCCAGGGTGATGTACGTTATCCAGAGTCCTTCATACAACTTCCAAATCACTAATAAACTTAAATACATAACATTAGAGAAAATTCCATATTCCAGATGTAACAGTATCTTTTCAGAAATTGCAATTAATTATCTACAAGTTGATTTTATTGAGAGGAAACTGCTTGCTGTTTTTGCATAATTTGTCTATACTTATTTAGTGTGAAAATTCCATGTTCAATATTCATCTAAAATCCGTCAGTCACCACAGTATTTATAGAACACTTGGACAGAAGGACAGCAAGATGAGGTAAAATACTCTTTGAATACATATATTTTAGCAATGGAATCTGTGACATCCCCTGATTCCACTTTATGTTTCTGTGGTAATTCACTGTACTGTCTTTTTTGTTCCTTTATTTTTAAATTTGAGCTCATCTCTTCAGCCATTTGAAATGATACTGTAACAGAAAATTCTGTTTCCTCTGTTTGCCGTATGTACAATAAACCAAATGTGTGACTCTTAATTACCTTAAAAACCACTTTTATTTTGTCTGCTAGGGGTAAAAATGTGTAGGTAGAAAAGGAAAATAATATTGATAGTTGTTTAAATGATGTTGCCACTGTTTAAATGTTTAATATTGACTTAGTTATGCATTTATTAAGTTTATAAATGTTTCTCTACAACACATCATTAGAAACCAAACCCTAACCCTATTGCACTTATAGCACACTTTAAGAAAACTTCTAGGCAACATGAAGCTAATAAGTCTGCATTTAATTTATAATACTGCTTTGTAACTATAAAGGGTTTGTCTGTTTTTACTGATTTTGTGCTAAATCCCAGACATCCAGCCACACCCTAGGGCATATACTTGAACAGACAGCTGAGGCATGTCTCACAGTTTTGGTTTTTGTTATCACATTAAAATGAGCCATCCTTTGGATGGAAAAAAAATGTAGTTAATGTAAGTTATAAGATGAATAATGCTCTTTAACACTTCACAAACACATTGCTATCTACACAAATAAGAGTGTGTATATATTTATAACAAACATATATTTTCTTCAAAATCCAAAGTTATATTTCTGGGAGTTTCTAAATATTAATGCTGTTAATGGTAAAAATATATACCATGTAAAGAATAAATACATCAAATATTTAAAATGAAAAAGTAAGCCATTTAATAATAATAATAATAATAATAATAGGCCTTTTTTTTTCTGTGGGGTCCCGGAAATTAAAGTGTTCATTACAATACTTGAAGATCAGTTCAGAGGTTACTCTTTCATATCATAATGGGAGTAATTTGGTTTCATTATAACTGATGTACAAGAAGACTGACTGTGTTCTCGACCCATTGAGTGACTTTGTTTGATTTTTCCAAAATAGAAAAAAAAGTTTTTCTCCATTGCATACACAGGAAATGGAACTATGCACACAGTTCTGAAAACTTGAAGTTCACGTATCAACAAAAATGGCTTTTTTTCACTGAAATATCATACTAAATTACAGTTTTACAAATCTCTAAACACACACTCAATCAATCAATCAATCATTCAATCAAATTTTATTTATATAGCGCTTTTCACAACAAAAAATCATCACAAAGCAGCTTTACAGAGATCCGGGTCCAAGCCTCCTATGAGCAAGCCAGGGGCAACAATGGCAAGGAAAAACTCCCTCAGCACACGAGGAAGAAACCTTGGAAGGAACCAAGACTCATACGGGGAACCCATTCTCCTTGGGTCAACACCGGAGACACAACAGAGAACAGAACAGAAGTAAAAGTGAAATGATGACAGATGAAGGGGTTATAGTAATGTGAATGTAGTATATTAGTGATGTATGAGTCTGATGAAGGAGAAGGTGATCAGGGATTCTGTGTGAGTTAATATTAGGTGCGGAGTTAATCTGAGATAAAACAGCATGGCCAAGCATGATAGTGTAGATGAGACAAGGCCAGGATCTTGTACAGGATACACAGGGGCTTGATCAGGGCAACACCTGGAGAGCAGCAGGACATCTCAAAGCATAAGAGAGACAGGAGAAAGAAAACCAGACAAAGGGAACAAATAAAAATACAGAGGTTAGTAGGGTCATGGTAAAGAATGGGCAAATTTGTCCTGCAAAAAAAAAAACTGCATCATTTAGGAAACTTTGGTCACCTGGAAACACTGTCCTTCAAAATTCTACTTCCTGATATATAAGTCTCACTCATGTTGCACCTGATCTTTTGTAAGGGTATAAAAGAGGCAGGGTGTGGAGTAATCTGTTTCATGCCTTTTACAATAAATATATTTCTGTTTTTGTATCTGCCCTTTTTTTTTCTTGTAGCGTTTCTCATTGTTTGATACGTATTATGTAAAATGGGTCATGTGTGTTACATACAGTTTACATGTAAATGCTGTTTTGGGACAGAAACCTTACACTTCACCAAAATGAGAAAAAAAACATTGATTTTCCACACCCTCATATGAATTTGAATATATAACGTGGCCTCAAAAGCATCCATATACACATTTGATCGTAGTGTTTTGAATTTTTCATATCAGTGTGTATTTGATGCTCTGTAAGATATAAGCATATAACACCTGTGTGTAGTGTTTTAGTGAAAGGAATCAGGTTTGAGGAGAGAGAACATGGTTCTCAGAGCTGTGTTTCGTTTTGCCAGAGATTTGTGGCTTTTTGACAAAGTACTAAACTTTTGAGGTTATTACTTCAGAACTCGCTGTAGCCCTTCAGTAAAATCACCATCAGCGGAAATACCCTCAAAAACAGCAAGAGGGTGTGTGTGTGTGCATGTGTGTGTATTACAGAAATACATTAGGTCAAGAGGATTTCTCTTTTTCTTGAGACGAACGTGTGTTCCCCACAAAGAGGAGGAATCCCCATAACCTGATGAAGTCTGTTCCTGAGAACAGTGTCAGGGTTAAGCTTGTACTTATGGATAATGTAAGGCTAAGTGAGTTTCACATTTGTATGTACGTAACTGTCTTTCATAAAGGAAACAGTGAAGTCCACACCCAGAGGAAGATAGAGTCTAGAGCTGTGCTCCCTCTCACTCTTCCTTTGGTGCAGTTAGCGGCACTGTGGGACAGTCCAGCTCAGTCTTTGTGAGGCACTTTCACGGACTTGTTACAGCCAGCTTTTTCGTTGGAAACTAACAGGAACCATGTGTGAGGGGTAAGCAGAGTACAGCCAGCCGTCCAATGTATCTAACAGGTTAATACCTCATAGCTAGCATTCACAGTTAATTTGGGAGTATTTTCCCGCCAAATCTACATTCTACATATTTAGGACAAATCTCTCGATTCATTTTCCGATTTAAACAGACTTTTATTGTTTAGAACAACAGTGTTTTCAGAGTCTCAGTCTGCTCTACTTTTTTTGCCAGTTTCTATAAATAATTATTTAGGTATTTAATTTTCGGTTTCAAAACTGGGAAAAGTGTTTCATGAAGGAAATAGAAGTATGAATGTAGGGCTTAATAAAATGAATCAAATAACGTCACGTTATTAAAATAATGTTGGTTTTACCAACAAAAAAACAACATGATTTAATATAGATTTTAACTAAGTCAGAGTTTAAAATTATGATTCAGTTGCATAACCCAAAACCCATATATTAATATAATACAGAAATTCTAGTAAAGCAGTTAAATCTAAATGTATGATTTATTACATCATCTCCTTATTGTTATCAAACCATTATAAGATCAAATGTTTACAGACATTATTCTTATGAATAGTTAATTAAAGATAATTAATGCATGATTAAGTTAAAGCCCTGTCTTCTTCATCTACAGAGAGTGGACAGAGAAATGAATTCCAGGGGTCGTCCCTTTAAACGATGTAAAGGGAAGCATGTGAATTTATCAGAGATGAGAGAGGACCCCACACTAAACAATACCTACCTGAAGAAGAGAGACATTCCTTTTTATCCAGAAAATGTGCTTTTCCGCACATCCTATGCAGGCCATGTGACTGGAGAGAGCGGCCTTAGGAGTATCTTCAAAGACTGTGGATTCAAGAATTGCTCCGAGCACAGTGACCGCCTCCTGTGGTGGAATCTTTCAGTGACAGGTAGTGAAATTGATGATGCTGAAGATAATTTTCTATTGGCCAGTTCTTTAGATGAGTGGGCTGATGTGGAGCAGCCTTTCTTGCAGAAATTCACTACTTCTCTGGCATTTCAGAACAAGTCTCGCTATGGCAACTTTTGCTTTACCTTTCGTCTGAGAGAGCTCCTGTTTTGGTATGCCAGGAAGTTCTGTAAGAAGTCTGCTCCTGTGTTCTGTGTTCTGGACACCAGACTCTACAAAAAAAAGAAATCTCATACTCTGTGGTGGTGCATCCACCACACGTTAGAGGCTATGGGCAGTACCCGCGTCTGCCCTGTAGACTTGATGCTCTGTGTGGCTACTCCCAAGGTCAAGTGTCATGGTGCTGTCAGGCTCCTTCAGACTGTCTCCGCCATGAGCTGAAGCTGGACAGAGAGGGACTGTAGGTGGAAAGACTTGAGTCTGAGTATTATTATGTATGGGATAATGTGGCTATAGCTTTCCACATGGAACCACACTGGACTCTGGGTGTGAGTCGTCAAAATCAGCAAAAGGCTGATGAAATACTTGGGGAATTGGCATTAAAGTATGATTTATAATCTGAATTATAATATCCCTCAGGGACTATCCAGCAGTTCTGTCTGTTCTGTTTCCCTGAGGGCCTCTGTTTTTCAGCACCAGGATTTTTATCAGTTTTGTATTTAAAATGAAGAAACGTTTTTTATGAATGCTTTAACAGGTTTTTTATGTTGCATTCCCCTACACTGCTCACATTCTCCGCCTAAAGAATGGAAAGCTGTAATTTTAGCATTTTGAGATTTCCTTGAAATGTAATGTGCATTACAAATACAATGTATTATTATTATTATTATTAATCTGATTGGTGTGATTATTGGTATGAGTAATGGCAGAGAGAAAACATGAGCAGCGCTGCACAACCCAGTGAGCAGCACAGAGAGAACCAATCAGCAGCATTTAATTTTTATGTAATACTTCCGGAATGTTTAAAATACGTTCAGTTACATTCTAGGCCCAGGGTAGTGCACTCTGTGTGGACTGTGATGATAATAAGTAGCGATGGGCTGAGGGAGACTTTTTAAATGGCAACACATTTGAAGCCAAAATGGGTTGATTCTTTAACACACTTTTACTTTTACGCCACCTGTTGTTCCAATAAAAATACTGCACTACAGTTTCCTGATTCACTTTAGCTTGTCTGAACTGACACCAAAGCATCAAGTGGTCTCTTTTACTTGGAAGCTTGCATTTCATCTGAGAATGTATTTTTTTTTACTTGCATAAAAACAATGTTCTAAAATATTTAATGTTAAATTTTAAAAAGGCCATCATTGAATATGAATGTAGAATTAACATCTGTCAAACACAAATATAACAGAACTTGAGTTAAATAATTCAAGAATATAATTTTTATAATAAAATAATAAAGTTTTGCTGTAGTCGGACTTGAATTGAAAACTTGAACGTCCTTGTGTTCAAAATGTTCCAGCAAACAGAAGCTTAAACATGGAAAAAGGCTCATATGTCCAGTAACTATGCTGCCACCTGGTGGGCATTTTATGACAACGCAACAGAGTGCATAGGGCAGTGAGAGGAGAGAGTTGGTTCTGGGAGCTCTGGAACTTTGTTTGAGGCATTATGGGAGGAGGGAGTTGGTTCCTAGGAGGTCTGGAGCATATAGCACTATTCAAATATAAAACATATTAAATGTAAATTTGAAAAATATGAAAATGTGAAACATTTTTCACAAAAATGCTCGAGGAGGTGTAAACTTTCTAATTTGAAGCCACATGTGTAACTGAAAATGACAATATTTTGGGGTGTATCTATAATTGAGCTCAGAAGATACATTCAATACAGTCTAACCAATGTGAATGTTCAAATCTGTGTCAAACAATAACACAGTACACACAACCATGTCACTGTTCCCTTGATTTAGAACAGGCAGATCAAATAAAAGCTGTCTTTAAAGAGCTCAAATGCAGATAGGTGATTAACAGTACAAGGAATCTGGAGGACAGTGTAAGAACTAAAACACATGGATGCTGGGAAGTAATTTGCATATCCACATCCAATTGGACCACTGTGCTCACATTAATATATTAATCTCCCTCAGTGCACCAGACCTCAAAAACTACAAACACTAGACTAAGGAGCAATCAACAGCATCAAAGCTCCATTCAAGACAGGGAGATGACATAATGTATGGAACCTGAGGGTAATTTTAATTTAATTTTAATATGTTTTTATATCCAAACCTGACACTGAGCCACTTGTCCCAAACTCCTTGGGTCTGGGTTTGCTCCCAGCTGCTCAATTTGGAACAGAGCACACAATCATACAGAAAAAAAAGCCTCAGATAAGCCACAGACCAATAAAATAATAATGAAAAAAATATATTTTGTGGTGTATCTCAGATTTGTCTGGCATTGTTCTGTACTTTTGGTTTGGAACAGATGACCTGACTCAAAACCAGCTTAGAACTGGCCAAATGCAAGAAGGTGTTTATCAGTAACAAAAATATAGAGCATGGTATAGGAAGTAAAATGCAGGAATTCTGGGAACTCATTTACATATCCACATATGATTGGGCCACAAGATAATATATTAATCTAAATCCAGCTTGAAACTGGCCAAATCCAGGAATGTGTTCATCAGTACAAAGAGTGTAGAGCATGGCGTATGAACTAAAACACAGGGATGCTGGGAAATAATTTCCCTTTGAGGGGTTTCAAAGTGTTTCTGGTAGTGCAGTGGTAAAGTACTACGCCATTGTATTAAAGGTTGCTGGTTCAAACCCAGCTCAATGCAACTTGTTCATGAGCGCGCTGTTATTAATCCTTTTTCCTTTGGAAAAAAGATAACAAAACAAACTAATTAAATAAAATGAACTAAAACATTACAAAATAAACATAACAGCTCTGAGCTTTTTTCTCACTACTATCGATAAATATATAAATAACAATGTGCCAGTTGTATTGTGCTGGGTTTGAACCAGTGACCTTTAGTATGATGAAGTAACTCTTTACCACTGCACTATCATAGACTCTTGACAGACCCACCATCTCTCCTAGGTCTTCCTAATTTTACTAAATACTCTGTGTCTCTTATTATCCCTCTACACCTCCAATATTTCCACAATGTCAGCTAGGTCTTACTCAATGTCTATATCTATGTCAGGGGCAGTTTTGTGTTTTCTTTCCCTTGTCATTTGAATGAGTGCAACTTGTGTTTTCAAGTCCAAATCTGACACAGAGGTATTTGGTCTTGACTTCTAGGCTCTGGTTTTGCACACACCTCTGCCAGTTGATCTAAAGCACAGGGATGCTGTGAAGTAATTTACTAAACAGTGTCTAATTTGACCACTGTGCTCATAATACCATCTCCATCAGTGCACCAGACTGCATTTTTTACAGCATATCAACCCTTGCCCTAAAACTGAAACTGAAATCCCCAAAACATTCATAGATCTGTACATTGAATTTGGCAGACACTGTATGGACTGAGCCACAAGGATGCTGGGAAATAATTTGCATATCCACAGCTGGCCTCAATCACAAAAGAGTATTCACCCTCAACCAGATTGTAAGGATGTTAGAGGAGGGTTGTTCAAATGTACAACTTGTGTTTTCAAGTCCAAAACTAACACTAACAGTGGTAAAGCACTACTTCATTGTACTAAAGGTTGCTGGTTCAAACCCAGCTCAATACAACTTGCTCATGAACACACTGGTATTTTTGATGTTCCTTTTAAAAAAAATGATAATAAAACAAACTAATTAAATAAATTGAACTAAAACATTACCAAATAAACATCACTGCTATCTATTCATAAGTATATATACACACCAGTGTGCTCATGAACAAGCTGTATTGTGCTGGGTTTGAACCAGCAACCTTTAGCATGATGGAGTAATTCTTCACCACTGCACTATCAGAGCCGCTTTACAACCTCTCAAAGTTGTCTCTTTGAGGTCAGATGTGGACAAATTAGTTCCCAAATGCATGAATGCTGGGAAGTCATTTGCATATCCACATATGATTGGGCCACAGGATAATATAGTCATCTTTCCTTTCCTCACCCTCATTGAGATTAGTAGTGAGATATATATGAGGTCGATGACGCTATGCCTAGGATCAGGAGGGGGAGGGCTGGTGGTAGAAGCATGATAACTTTGTTGAGCAGTCTGATTTCAGATGTTTAACTGTTATCCGCCATCAGTTCACAACCCATTGGAGTTCCAATGTAGTAGAAGCTTGGTATCTTCCTGAACGTATTCCAAAGGAGATGTCCTGGAATCTGTAAGGAAGCTATCCGCTGCATTGGAGCTCCAGCCAAAACTGTCTGGGAGGTGACGTATTGCACGGGACCTACCTTCCCGGGTTTTGGTTCAGTCACCTGGCAACGGGTGGCTGGGGCAGGGTTTCCAGTTCTCTCTGGGCTCTAGGAAGTAATGCTTTAATTATTCCTGAGATCTTAGAGAATTTGGATAGGCCCCAAGATGAGACCATTTCTCAGGCCTTGTCTGAATGACTTGGGTAACCTAGCGGTGTTAACAAAGAGTCATTTGGTCAGGGGGTAAGTATCCAGCCCCCCTGGGTCCACTAGGACAGCACGCAGGGACGGTGGTCTGGGGCAAACAGACCTTAAATGGGTGCCCAGTCTTCTACCGGTGAATAGCACCAAGATGCACAACACCTGGAGAGCAGCAGGACATCACAAATCATGAGAGAGACAGGAGAAAGAAAACCAGAAACTGGTTCACTAGCCCTACACACTTCACTTTAGGCCTTCAGCTCACTGGGCCTACACCCTCTTCTCAGCTAAACACTTTCCCCTGGGTCTATATCCTTCCCCTTACTAGCCCTTCGCCCTTAGGCATTCAGCTCAATAGCTGTTCCTTACATGGGTCTACACGCTTAAACACTTTCCCTTGGGCCTACACGCTTCCCCCCAGCTAAACCATATTCCCTTGGGCCTACGTACTTCCCCTCAGCTAAACCACTCTCCCTCGGGCCTATGCCCTTCCCCTCAGCTAAACCACTATCCCTCAAGACTTCAGCTCAAAAGCACATTGCCTTTCCCCTTGGGCCTACGACCTTCCCCTCAGCCAAACCATTTTCTCTTGGGCCTATGCCCTTCCCCTCAGCTAAACCATGTTTCCTCGGGCCTATGCCCTTCCCCTCAGCCCCTCAGCTAAACCACGTTCCCTCGGGCCTATGCCCTTCCCCTCAGCTAAACCACGTTCCCTCAAGACTTCAGCTCAATAGCACATTGCCTTTCCCCTTGGGCCTAAGCCCTTCCCCTCTGCTAAACCACTTTCCCTTGGGCCTATGGCCTTCCCCTCAGCTAAACCACGTTCCCTCAAGACTTCAGCTCAATAGCATATTGCCTTTCCCCTTGGGCCTACGCCCTTCCCCTCAGCTAAACCACGTTCCCTCAAGACTTCAGCTCAATAGCATATTGCCTTTCCCCTTTGGCCTACGCCCTTCCCCTCGGCTAAACCACTATCCCTCAAGACTTCAGCTCAATAGCACATTGCCTTTCCCCTTGGGCCTAAGCCCTTCCCCTCAGCTAAACCACGTTCCCTCGGGCCTACGCCCTTCCCCTCAGCTAAACCACGTTCCCTCGGGCCTACGCCCTTCCCCTCAGCTAAACCACGTTCCCTCGGGCCTATGCCCTTCCCCTCAGCTAAACCACGTTCCCTCAAGACTTCAGCTCACTAGCATATTGCCTTTCCCCTTGGGCCTATGCCCTTCCTCTCAGCTAAACCACGTTCCCTCAAGACTTCAGCTCACTAGCATATTGCCTTTCCCCTTGGGCCTATGCCCTTCCTCTCAGCTAAACCACTATCTCTCGGGCCTATGCCCTTCCCCTCAGCTAAACCACTTTCCCTCAAGACTTCAGCTCAATAGCACATTGCCTTTCCCCTTGGGCCTACGCCCTTCCCCTCAGCTAAACCACGTTCCCCTGGGCCTATGCCCTTCCCCTCAGCTAAACCACGTTCCAAGACTTCAGCTCAATAGCATATTGCCTTTCCCCTCGGGCCTATGCCCTTCCCATCACCTAAACCACGTTCCCTCGGGCCTACGCCCTTCCCCTCAGCTAAACCGCGTTCCCTCGGGCCTATGCCCTTCCCCTCAGCTAAACCACGTTCCCTCAAGACTTCAGCTCACTAGCATATTGCCTTTCCCCTTGGGCCTATGCCCTTCCTCTCAGCTAAACCACGTTCCCTCAAGACTTCAGCTCACTAGCATATTGCCTTTCCCCTTGGGCCTATGCCCTTCGTCTCAGCTAAACCACTATCCCTCGGGCCTATGCCCTTCCCCTCAGCTAAACCACTTTCCCTCAAGACTTCAGCTCAATAGCACATTGCCTTTCCCCTTGGGCCTACGCCCTTCCCCTCAGCTAAACCACGTTCCCCTGGGCCTACGCCCTTCCCCTCAGCTAAACCACGTTCCCCTGGGCCTATGCCCTTCCCCTCAGCTAAACCACGTTCCCTCAAGACTTCAGCTCAATAGCATATTGCCTTTCCCCTGGGGCCTATGCCCTTCCTCTCAGCTAAACCACGTTCCAAGACTTCAGCTCAATAGCATATTGCCTTTCCCCTTGGGCCTATGCCCTTCCCATCAACTAAACCACGTTCCCTCGGGCCTACGCCCTTCCCCTCAGCTAAACCACGTTCCCTCGGGCCTACGCCCTTCCCCTCAGCTAAACCGCGTTCCCTCGGGCCTATGCCCTTCCCCTCAGCTAAACCACGTTCCCTCAAGACTTCAGCTCACTAGCATATTGCCTTTCCCCTTGGGCCTATGCCCTTCCTCTCAGCTAAACCACGTTCCCTCAAGACTTCAGCTCACTAGCATATTGCCTTTCCCCTTGGGCCTATGCCCTTCCTCTCAGCTAAACCACTATCCCTCGGGCCTATGCCCTTCCCCTCAGCTAAACCACGTTCCCCTGGGCCTACGCCCTTCCCCTCAGCTAAACCACGTTCCCCTGGGCCTATGCCCTTCCCCTCAGCTAAACCACGTTCCCTCAAGACTTCAGCTCAATAGCATATTGCCTTTCCCCTGGGGCCTATGCCCTTCCCCTCAGCTAAACCACGTTCCAAGACTTCAGCTCAATAGCATATTGCCTTTCCCCTTGGGCCTATGCCCTTCCCATCAACTAAACCACGTTCCCTTGGGCCTACGCCCTTCCCCTCAGCTAAACCGCGTTCCCTCGGGCCTACGCCCTTCCCCTCAGCTAAACCGCGTTCCCTCGGGCCTATGCCCTTCCCCTCAGCTAAACCACGTTCCCTCAAGACTTCAGCTCAATAGCATATTGCCTTTCCCCTGGGGCCTATGCCCTTCCCCTCAGCTAAACCACGTTCCCTCAAGACTTCAGCTCAATAGCATATTGCCTTTCCCCTTGGGCCTACGCCCTTCCCCTCAGCTAAACCACGTTCCCTCGGGCCTACGCCCTTCCCCTCAGCTAAACCGCGTTCCCTCGGGCCTATGCCCTTCCCCTCAGCTAAACCACGTTCCCTCAAGACTTCAGCTCACTAGCATATTGCCTTTCCCCTTGGGCCTATGCCCTTCCTCTCAGCTAAACCACTATCCTTCGGGCCTATGCCCTTCCCCTCAGCTAAACCACTTTCCCTCAAGACTTCAGCTCAATAGCACATTGCCTTTCCCCTTGGGCCTACGCCCTTCCCCTCAGCTAAACCACGTTCCCCTGGGCCTACGCCCTTCCCCTCAGCTAAACCACGTTCCCCTGGGCCTACGCCCTTCCCCTCAGCTAAACCACGTTCCCTCGGGTCTATGCCCTTCCCCTCAGCTAAACCACGTTCCCTCAAGACTTCAGCTCAATAGCATATTGCCTTTCCCCTGGGGCCTATGCCCTTCCCCTCAGCTAAACCACGTTCCAAGACTTCAGCTCAATAGCATATTGCCTTTCCCCTTGGGCCTATGCCCTTCCCCTCAGCTAAACCACGTTCCAAGACTTCAGCTCAATAGCATATTGCCTTTCCCCTTGGGCCTATGCCCTTCCCATCACCTAAACCACGTTCCCTCGGGCCTATGCCCTTCCCCTCAGCTAAACAACGTTTCCTCAAGACTTCAGCTCAATAGCATATTGCCTTTCCCCTTGGGCCTATGCCCTTCCCCTCAGCTAAACCACGTTCCAAGACTTCAGCTCAATAGCATATTGCCTTTGCCCTTGGGCCTACGCCCTTCCCCTCTGCTAAACGACTTTCCCTTGGGCCTACGCCCTTCCCCTCTGCTAAACGACTTTCCCTCGGGCCTACGCCCTTCCCCTCTGCTAAACGACTTTCCCTCGGGCCTATGCCCTTCCCCTCTGCTAAACGACTTTCCCTCGGGCCTAAGCCCTTCCCCTCTGCTAAACGACTTTCCCTCGGGCCTATGCCCTTCCCCTCTGCTAAACGACTTTCCCTCGGGCCTATGCCCTTCCCCTCTGCTAAACCACGTTCCCTCGGGCCTATGCCCTTCCCCTCTGCTAAACCACGTTCCCTCGGGCCTATGCCCTTCCCCTCTGCTAAACCACGTTCCCTCGGGCCTATGCCCTTCCCCTCAGCTAAACCACGTTTCCTCGGGCCTATGCCCTTCCCCTCAGCTAAACCACGTTCCCTCGGGCCTATGCCCTTCCCCTCAGCTAAACCACGTTCCCTCGGGCCTACGCCCTTCCTCTCAGATTAACCACTATCCCTCAAGACTTCAGCTCAATAGCACTTTGCCTTTCCCCTCGGGCCTATGCCCTTCCCCTCGGCTAAACCACTATCCCTCAAGACTTCAGCTCAATAGCATATTGCCTTTCCCCTTGGCCCTACGCCCTTCATATCAGCTAAACCACGTTCCCTCAAGACTTCAGCTCAATAGCATATTGCCTTTCCTCTTGGGCCTAAGCCCTTACCCTCAGCTAAACCACTATCCCTCAAGACTTCAGCTCAATAGCATATTGCCTTTCCCCTTGGGCCTATGCCCTTCCCATCACCTAAACCACGTTCCCTCGGGCCTATGCCCGTCCCCTCAGCTAAACCACTATCCCTCAAGACTTCAGCTCAATAGCATATTGCCTTTCCCCTTGGGCCTAAGCCCTTCACTTCAGCTAAACGACTTTCCCTTGGGCCTACGCCCTTCCCCTCTGCTAAACGACTTTCCCTTGGGCCTACGCCCTTCCCATCAGCTAAACCACTATCCCTCGGGCCTATGCCCTTCCCTTCAGCTAAACCACTTTCCCTCAAGACTTCAGCTCAATAGCATATTGCCTTTTCCCTTGGGCCTACGCCCTTCCCATCAGCTAAACCACTATCCCTCAAGACTTCAGCTCAATAGCATATTGCCTTTTCCCTTGGGCCTACGCCCTTCCCATCAGCTAAACCACTATCCCTCAAGACTTCAGCTCAATAGCATATTGCCTTTCCCCTTGGGCCTATGCCCTTCCCCTCAGCTAAACCACTTTTCCCTCGGGCCTATGCCCTTCCCATCACCTAAACCACGTTCCCTCGGGCCTATGCCCGTCCCCTCAGCTAAACAACGTTCCCTCAAGACTTCAGCTCAATAGCATATTGCCTTTCCCCTTGGGCCTAAGCCCTTCGCTTCAGCTAAACGACTTTCCCTTGGGCCTACGCCCTTCGCTTCAGCTAAACGACTTTCCCTTGGGCCTACGCCCTTCCCCTCTGCTAAACGACTTTCCCTTGGGCCTACGCCCTTCCCATCACCTAAACCACGTTCCCTCGGGCCTATGCCCTTCCCTTCAGCTAAACCACTTTCCCTCAAGACTTCAGCTCAATAGCACATTGCCTTTCCCCTTGGGCCTACGCCCTTCCCCTCAGCTAAACCATTTTCTCTTGGGCCTACGCCCTTCCCCTCAGCTAAACCATTTTCTCTTGGGCCTACGCCCTTCCCCTCAGCTAAACCACGTTCCCTCGGGCCTATGCCCTTCCCCTCAGCTAAACCACGTTCCCTCAAGACTTCAGCTCAATAGCATATTGCCTTTCCCCTTGGGCCTATGCCCTTCCCCTCAGCTAAACCACGTTCCCTCAAGACTTCAGCTCAATAGCATATTGCCTTTCCCCTTGGGCCTATGCCCTTCCCCTCAGCTAAACCACGTTCCCTCGGGCCTATGCCCTTCCCCTCAGCTAAACAACGTTCCCTCAAGACTTCAGCTCAATAGCATATTGCCTTTCCCCTTGGGCCTATGCCCTTCCCCTCAGCTAAACCACGTTCCCTCGGGCCTATGCCCTTCCCCTCGGCTAAACGACTTTCCCTTGGGCCTACGCCCTTCCCCTCGGCTAAACGACTTTCCCTCGGGCCTACGCCCTTCCCCTCGGCTAAACGACTTTCCCTCGGGCCTACGCCCTTCCCCTCGGCTAAACGACTTTCCCTCGGGCCTACGCCCTTCCCCTCGGCGAAACCACTTTCCCTCGGGCCTACGCCCTTCCCCTCGGCGAAACCACTTTCCCTCGGGCCTACGCCCTTCCCCTCGGCGAAACCACTTTCCCTCGGGCCTACGCCCTTCCCCTCGGCTAAACGACTTTCCCTTGGGCCTACGCCCTTCCCCTCGGCTAAACGACTTTCCCTTGGGCCTACGCCCTTCCCCTCGGCTAAACGACTTTCCCTCGGGCCTACGCCCTTCCCCTCGGCTAAACGACTTTCCCTCGGGCCTACGCCCTTCCCCTCGGCTAAACGACTTTCCCTCGGGCCTACGCCCTTCCCCTCGGCGAAACCACTTTCCCTCGGGCCTACGCCCTTCCCCTCGGCGAAACCACTTTCCCTCGGGCCTACGCCCTTCCCCTCGGCGAAACCACTTTCCCTCGGGCCTACGCCCTTCCCCTCGGCTAAACGACTTTCCCTTGGGCCTACGCCCTTCCCCTCGGCTAAACGACTTTCCCTTGGGCCTACGCCCTTCCCCTCGGCTAAACGACTTTCCCTCGGGCCTACGCCCTTCCCCTCGGCTAAACGACTTTCCCTCGGGCCTACGCCCTTCCCCTCGGCTAAACGACTTTCCCTCGGGCCTACGCCCTTCCCCTCGGCGAAACCACTTTCCCTCGGGCCTACGCCCTTCCCCTCGGCGAAACCACTTTCCCTCGGGCCTACGCCCTTCCCCTCGGCGAAACCACTTTCCCTCGGGCCTACGCCCTTCCCCTCGGCGAAACCACTTTCCCTCGGGCCTACGCCCTTCCCCTCGGCTAAACCACGTTCCCTCGGGCCTATGCCCTTCCCCTCGGCTAAACCACGTTCCCTCGGGCCTATGCCCTTCCCCTCGGCTAAACCACGTTCCCTCGGGCCTATGCCCTTCCCCTCGGCTAAACCACGTTCCCTCGGGCCTATGCCCTTCCCCTCGGCTAAACCACGTTCCCTCGGGCCTATGCCCTTCCCCTCGGCTAAACCACGTTCCCTCAAGACTTCAGCTCAATAGCACTTTTGCCCTCTAGAGTTTGCCCTTGTTCTTCTGCTCTCAACTTTTTCCTACCTATTTTTTTTTTTTTTTTTTAAATGGACCCCAGGTTTAAGGGTTAAGGGAATTAGGGTTAAGGGAATTAGGGTTAAGGGAATTAGGGTTAAGGGAATTAGGGTTAAGGGAATTAGGGTTAAGGGAATTAGGGTTAAGGGAATTAGGGTTAAGGGAATTAGGGTTAAGGGAATTAGGGTTAAGGGAATTAGGGTTAAGGGAATTAGGGTTAAGGGAATTAGGGTTAAGGGAATTAGGGTTAAGGGAATTAGGGTTAAGGGAATTAGGGTTAAGGGAATTAGGGTTAAGGGAATTAGGGTTAAGGGAATTAGGGTTAAGGGAATTAGGGTTAAGGGAATTAGGGTTAAGGGAATTAGGGTTAAGGGAATTAGGGTTAAGGGAATTAGGGTTAAGGGAATTAGGGTTAAGGGAATTAGGGTTAAGGGAATTAGGGTTAAGGGAATTAGGGTTAAGGGAATTAGGGTTAAGGGAATTAGGGTTAAGGGAATTAGGGTTAAGGGAATTAGGGTTAAGGGAATTAGGGTTAAGGGAATTAGGGTTAAGGGAATTAGGGTTAAGGGAATTAGGGTTAAGGGAATTAGGGTTAAGGGAATTAGGGTTAAGGGAATTAGGGTTAAGGGAATTAGGGTTAAGGGAATTAGGGTTAAGGGAATTAGGGTTAAGGGAATTAGGGTTAAGGGAATTAGGGTTAAGGGAATTAGGGTTAAGGGAATTAGGGTTAAGGGAATTAGGGTTAAGGGAATTAGGGTTAAGGGAATTAGGGTTAAGGGAATTAGGGTTAAGGGAATTAGGGTTAAGGGAATTAGGGTTAAGGGAATTAGGGTTAAGGGAATTAGGGTTAAGGGAATTAGGGTTAAGGGAATTAGGGTTAAGGGAATTAGGGTTAAGGGAATTAGGGTTAAGGGAATTAGGGTTAAGGGAATTAGGGTTAAGGGAATTAGGGTTAAGGGAATTAGGGTTAAGGGAATTAGGGTTAAGGGAATTAGGGTTAAGGGAATTAGGGTTAAGGGAATTAGGGTTAAGGGAATTAGGGTTAAGGGAATTAGGGTTAAGGGAATTAGGGTTAAGGGAATTAGGGTTAAGGGAATTAGGGTTAAGGGAATTAGGGTTAAGGGAATTAGGGTTAAGGGAATTAGGGTTAAGGGAATTAGGGTTAAGGGAATTAGGGTTAAGGGAATTAGGGTTAAGGGAATTAGGGTTAAGGGAATTAGGGTTAAGGGAATTAGGGTTAAGGGAATTAGGGTTAAGGGAATTAGGGTTAAGGGAATTAGGGTTAAGGGAATTAGGGTTAAGGGAATTAGGGTTAAGGGAATTAGGGTTAAGGGAATTAGGGTTAAGGGAATTAGGGTTAAGGGAATTAGGGTTAAGGGAATTAGGGTTAAGGGAATTAGGGTTAAGGGAATTAGGGTTAAGGGAATTAGGGTTAAGGGAATTAGGGTTAAGGGAATTAGGGTTAAGGGAATTAGGGTTAAGGGAATTAGGGTTAAGGGAATTAGGGTTAAGGGAATTAGGGTTAAGGGAATTAGGGTTAAGGGAATTAGGGTTAAGGGAATTAGGGTTAAGGGAATTAGGGTTAAGGGAATTAGGGTTAAGGGAATTAGGGTTAAGGGAATTAGGGTTAAGGGAATTAGGGTTAAGGGAATTAGGGTTAAGGGAATTAGGGTTAAGGGAATTAGGGTTAAGGGAATTAGGGTTAAGGGAATTAGGGTTAAGGGAATTAGGGTTAAGGGAATTAGGGTTAAGGGAATTAGGGTTAAGGGAATTAGGGTTAAGGGAATTAGGGTTAAGGGAATTAGGGTTAAGGGAATTAGGGTTAAGGGAATTAGGGTTAAGGGAATTAGGGTTAAGGGAATTAGGGTTAAGGGAATTAGGGTTAAGGGAATTAGGGTTAAGGGAATTAGGGTTAAGGGAATTAGGGTTAAGGGAATTAGGGTTAAGGGAATTAGGGTTAAGGGAATTAGGGTTAAGGGAATTAGGGTTAAGGGAATTAGGGTTAAGGGAATTAGGGTTAAGGGAATTAGGGTTAAGGGAATTAGGGTTAAGGGAATTAGGGTTAAGGGAATTAGGGTTAAGGGAATTAGGGTTAAGGGAATTAGGGTTAAGGGAATTAGGGTTAAGGGAATTAGGGTTAAGGGAATTAGGGTTAAGGGAATTAGGGTTAAGGGAATTAGGGTTAAGGGAATTAGGGTTAAGGGAATTAGGGTTAAGGGAATTAGGGTTAAGGGAATTAGGGTTAAGGGAATTAGGGTTAAGGGAATTAGGGTTAAGGGAATTAGGGTTAAGGGAATTAGGGTTAAGGGAATTAGGGTTAAGGGAATTAGGGTTAAGGGAATTAGGGTTAAGGGAATTAGGGTTAAGGGAATTAGGGTTAAGGGAATTAGGGTTAAGGGAATTAGGGTTAAGGGAATTAGGGTTAAGGGAATTAGGGTTAAGGGAATTAGGGTTAAGGGAATTAGGGTTAAGGGAATTAGGGTTAAGGGAATTAGGGTTAAGGGAATTAGGGTTAAGGGAATTAGGGTTAAGGGAATTAGGGTTAAGGGAATTAGGGTTAAGGGAATTAGGGTTAAGGGAATTAGGGTTAAGGGAATTAGGGTTAAGGGAATTAGGGTTAAGGGAATTAGGGTTAAGGGAATTAGGGTTAAGGGAATTAGGGTTAAGGGAATTAGGGTTAAGGGAATTAGGGTTAAGGGAATTAGGGTTAAGGGAATTAGGGTTAAGGGAATTAGGGTTAAGGGAATTAGGGTTAAGGGAATTAGGGTTAAGGGAATTAGGGTTAAGGGAATTAGGGTTAAGGGAATTAGGGTTAAGGGAATTAGGGTTAAGGGAATTAGGGTTAAGGGAATTAGGGTTAAGGGAATTAGGGTTAAGGGAATTAGGGTTAAGGGAATTAGGGTTAAGGGAATTAGGGTTAAGGGAATTAGGGTTAAGGGAATTAGGGTTAAGGGAATTAGGGTTAAGGGAATTAGGGTTAAGGGAATTAGGGTTAAGGGAATTAGGGTTAAGGGAATTAGGGTTAAGGGAATTAGGGTTAAGGGAATTAGGGTTAAGGGAATTAGGGTTAAGGGAATTAGGGTTAAGGGAATTAGGGTTAAGGGAATTAGGGTTAAGGGAATTAGGGTTAAGGGAATTAGGGTTAAGGGAATTAGGGTTAAGGGAATTAGGGTTAAGGGAATTAGGGTTAAGGGAATTAGGGTTAAGGGAATTAGGGTTAAGGGAATTAGGGTTAAGGGAATTAGGGTTAAGGGAATTAGGGTTAAGGGAATTAGGGTTAAGGGAATTAGGGTTAAGGGAATTAGGGTTAAGGGAATTAGGGTTAAGGGAATTAGGGTTAAGGGAATTAGGGTTAAGGGAATTAGGGTTAAGGGAATTAGGGTTAAGGGAATTAGGGTTAAGGGAATTAGGGTTAAGGGAATTAGGGTTAAGGGAATTAGGGTTAAGGGAATTAGGGTTAGGGTTAGGGTTAGGGTTAGGGTTAGGGTTAGGGTTAGGGTTAGGGTTAGGGTTAGGGTTAGGGTTAGGGTTAGGGTTAGGGTTAGGGTTAGGGTTAGGGTTAGGGTTAGGGTTAGGGTTAGGGTTAGGGTTAGGGTTAGGGTTAGGGTTAGGGTTAGGGTTAGGGTTAGGGTTAGGGTTAGGGTTAGGGTTAGGGTTAGGGTTAGGGTTAGGGTTAGGGTTAGGGTTAGGGTTAGGGTTAGGGTTAGGGTTAGGGTTAGGGTTAGGGTTAGGGTTAGGGTTAGGGTTAGGGTTAGGGTTAGGGTTAGGGTTAGGGTTAGGGTTAGGGTTAGGGTTAGGGTTAGGGTTAGGGTTAGGGTTAGGGTTAGGGTTAGGGTTAGGGTTAGGGTTAGGGTTAGGGTTAGGGTTAGGGTTAGGGTTAGGGTTAGGGTTAGGGTTAGGGTTAGGGTTAGGGTTAGGGTTAGGGTTAGGGTTAGGGTTAGGGTTAGGGTTAGGGTTAGGGTTAGGGTTAGGGTTAGGGTTAGGGTTAGGGTTAGGGTTAGGGTTAGGGTTAGGGTTAGGGTTAGGGTTAGGGTTAGGGTTAGGGTTAGGGTTAGGGTTAGGGTTAGGGTTAGGGTTAGGGTTAGGGTTAGGGTTAGGGTTAGGGTTAGGGTTAGGGTTAGGGTTAGGGTTAGGGTTAGGGTTAGGGTTAGGGTTAGGGTTAGGGTTAGGGTTAGGGTTAGGGTTAGGGTTAGGGTTAGGGTTAGGGTTAGGGTTAGGGTTAGGGTTAGGGTTAGGGTTAGGGTTAGGGTTAGGGTTAGGGTTAGGGTTAGGGTTAGGGTTAGGGTTAGGGTTAGGGTTAGGGTTAGGGTTAGGGTTAGGGTTAGGGTTAGGGTTAGGGTTAGGGTTAGGGTTAGGGTTAGGGTTAGGGTTAGGGTTAGGGTTAGGGTTAGGGTTAGGGTTAGGGTTAGGGTTAGGGTTAGGGTTAGGGTTAGGGTTAGGGTTAGGGTTAGGGTTAGGGTTAGGGTTAGGGTTAGGGTTAGGGTTAGGGTTAGGGTTAGGGTTAGGGTTAGGGTTAGGGTTAGGGTTAGGGTTAGGGTTAGGGTTAGGGTTAGGGTTAGGGTTAGGGTTAGGGTTAGGGTTAGGGTTAGGGTTAGGGTTAGGGTTAGGGTTAGGGTTAGGGTTAGGGTTAGGGTTAGGGTTAGGGTTAGGGTTAGGGTTAGGGTTAGGGTTAGGGTTAGGGTTAGGGTTAGGGTTAGGGTTAGGGTTAGGGTTAGGGTTAGGGTTAGGGTTAGGGTTAGGGTTAGGGTTAGGGTTAGGGTTAGGGTTAGGGTTAGGGTTAGGGTTAGGGTTAGGGTTAGGGTTAGGGTTAGGGTTAGGGTTAGGGTTAGGGTTAGGGTTAGGGTTAGGGTTAGGGTTAGGGTTAGGGTTAGGGTTAGGGTTAGGGTTAGGGTTAGGGTTAGGGTTAGGGTTAGGGTTAGGGTTAGGGTTAGGGTTAGGGTTAGGGTTAGGGTTAGGGTTAGGGTTAGGGTTAGGGTTAGGGTTAGGGTTAGGGTTAGGGTTAGGGTTAGGGTTAGGGTTAGGGTTAGGGTTAGGGTTAGGGTTAGGGTTAGGGTTAGGGTTAGGGTTAGGGTTAGGGTTAGGGTTAGGGTTAGGGTTAGGGTTAGGGTTAGGGTTAGGGTTAGGGTTAGGGTTAGGGTTAGGGTTAGGGTTAGGGTTAGGGTTAGGGTTAGGGTTAGGGTTAGGGTTAGGGTTAGGGTTAGGGTTAGGGTTAGGGTTAGGGTTAGGGTTAGGGTTAGGGTTAGGGTTAGGGTTAGGGTTAGGGTTAGGGTTAGGGTTAGGGTTAGGGTTAGGGTTAGGGTTAGGGTTAGGGTTAGGGTTAGGGTTAGGGTTAGGGTTAGGGTTAGGGTTAGGGTTAGGGTTAGGGTTAGGGTTAGGGTTAGGGTTAGGGTTAGGGTTAGGGTTAGGGTTAGGGTTAGGGTTAGGGTTAGGGTTAGGGTTAGGGTTAGGGTTAGGGTTAGGGTTAGGGTTAGGGTTAGGGTTAGGGTTAGGGTTAGGGTTAGGGTTAGGGTTAGGGTTAGGGTTAGGGTTAGGGTTAGGGTTAGGGTTAGGGTTAGGGTTAGGGTTAGGGTTAGGGTTAGGGTTAGGGTTAGGGTTAGGGTTAGGGTTAGGGTTAGGGTTAGGGTTAGGGTTAGGGTTAGGGTTAGGGTTAGGGTTAGGGTTAGGGTTAGGGTTAGGGTTAGGGTTAGGGTTAGGGTTAGGGTTAGGGTTAGGGTTAGGGTTAGGGTTAGGGTTAGGGTTAGGGTTAGGGTTAGGGTTAGGGTTAGGGTTAGGGTTAGGGTTAGGGTTAGGGTTAGGGTTAGGGTTAGGGTTAGGGTTAGGGTTAGGGTTAGGGTTAGGGTTAGGGTTAGGGTTAGGGTTAGGGTTAGGGTTAGGGTTAGGGTTAGGGTTAGGGTTAGGGTTAGGGTTAGGGTTAGGGTTAGGGTTAGGGTTAGGGTTAGGGTTAGGGTTAGGGTTAGGGTTAGGGTTAGGGTTAGGGTTAGGGTTAGGGTTAGGGTTAGGGTTAGGGTTAGGGTTAGGGTTAGGGTTAGGGTTAGGGTTAGGGTTAGGGTTAGGGTTAGGGTTAGGGTTAGGGTTAGGGTTAGGGTTAGGGTTAGGGTTAGGGTTAGGGTTAGGGTTAGGGTTAGGGTTAGGGTTAGGGTTAGGGTTAGGGTTAGGGTTAGGGTTAGGGTTAGGGTTAGGGTTAGGGTTAGGGTTAGGGTTAGGGTTAGGGTTAGGGTTAGGGTTAGGGTTAGGGTTAGGGTTAGGGTTAGGGTTAGGGTTAGGGTTAGGGTTAGGGTTAGGGTTAGGGTTAGGGTTAGGGTTAGGGTTAGGGTTAGGGTTAGGGTTAGGGTTAGGGTTAGGGTTAGGGTTAGGGTTAGGGTTAGGGTTAGGGTTAGGGTTAGGGTTAGGGTTAGGGTTAGGGTTAGGGTTAGGGTTAGGGTTAGGGTTAGGGTTAGGGTTAGGGTTAGGGTTAGGGTTAGGGTTAGGGTTAGGGTTAGGGTTAGGGTTAGGGTTAGGGTTAGGGTTAGGGTTAGGGTTAGGGTTAGGGTTAGGGTTAGGGTTAGGGTTAGGGTTAGGGTTAGGGTTAGGGTTAGGGTTAGGGTTAGGGTTAGGGTTAGGGTTAGGGTTAGGGTTAGGGTTAGGGTTAGGGTTAGGGTTAGGGTTAGGGTTAGGGTTAGGGTTAGGGTTAGGGTTAGGGTTAGGGTTAGGGTTAGGGTTAGGGTTAGGGTTAGGGTTAGGGTTAGGGTTAGGGTTAGGGTTAGGGTTAGGGTTAGGGTTAGGGTTAGGGTTAGGGTTAGGGTTAGGGTTAGGGTTAGGGTTAGGGTTAGGGTTAGGGTTAGGGTTAGGGTTAGGGTTAGGGTTAGGGTTAGGGTTAGGGTTAGGGTTAGGGTTAGGGTTAGGGTTAGGGTTAGGGTTAGGGTTAGGGTTAGGGTTAGGGTTAGGGTTAGGGTTAGGGTTAGGGTTAGGGTTAGGGTTAGGGTTAGGGTTAGGGTTAGGGTTAGGGTTAGGGTTAGGGTTAGGGTTAGGGTTAGGGTTAGGGTTAGGGTTAGGGTTAGGGTTAGGGTTAGGGTTAGGGTTAGGGTTAGGGTTAGGGTTAGGGTTAGGGTTAGGGTTAGGGTTAGGGTTAGGGTTAGGGTTAGGGTTAGGGTTAGGGTTAGGGTTAGGGTTAGGGTTAGGGTTAGGGTTAGGGTTAGGGTTAGGGTTAGGGTTAGGGTTAGGGTTAGGGTTAGGGTTAGGGTTAGGGTTAGGGTTAGGGTTAGGGTTAGGGTTAGGGTTAGGGTTAGGGTTAGGGTTAGGGTTAGGGTTAGGGTTAGGGTTAGGGTTAGGGTTAGGGTTAGGGTTAGGGTTAGGGTTAGGGTTAGGGTTAGGGTTAGGGTTAGGGTTAGGGTTAGGGTTAGGGTTAGGGTTAGGGTTAGGGTTAGGGTTAGGGTTAGGGTTAGGGTTAGGGTTAGGGTTAGGGTTAGGGTTAGGGTTAGGGTTAGGGTTAGGGTTAGGGTTAGGGTTAGGGTTAGGGTTAGGGTTAGGGTTAGGGTTAGGGTTAGGGTTAGGGTTAGGGTTAGGGTTAGGGTTAGGGTTAGGGTTAGGGTTAGGGTTAGGGTTAGGGTTAGGGTTAGGGTTAGGGTTAGGGTTAGGGTTAGGGTTAGGGTTAGGGTTAGGGTTAGGGTTAGGGTTAGGGTTAGGGTTAGGGTTAGGGTTAGGGTTAGGGTTAGGGTTAGGGTTAGGGTTAGGGTTAGGGTTAGGGTTAGGGTTAGGGTTAGGGTTAGGGTTAGGGTTAGGGTTAGGGTTAGGGTTAGGGTTAGGGTTAGGGTTAGGGTTAGGGTTAGGGTTAGGGTTAGGGTTAGGGTTAGGGTTAGGGTTAGGGTTAGGGTTAGGGTTAGGGTTAGGGTTAGGGTTAGGGTTAGGGTTAGGGTTAGGGTTAGGGTTAGGGTTAGGGTTAGGGTTAGGGTTAGGGTTAGGGTTAGGGTTAGGGTTAGGGTTAGGGTTAGGGTTAGGGTTAGGGTTAGGGTTAGGGTTAGGGTTAGGGTTAGGGTTAGGGTTAGGGTTAGGGTTAGGGTTAGGGTTAGGGTTAGGGTTAGGGTTAGGGTTAGGGTTAGGGTTAGGGTTAGGGTTAGGGTTAGGGTTAGGGTTAGGGTTAGGGTTAGGGTTAGGGTTAGGGTTAGGGTTAGGGTTAGGGTTAGGGTTAGGGTTAGGGTTAGGGTTAGGGTTAGGGTTAGGGTTAGGGTTAGGGTTAGGGTTAGGGTTAGGGTTAGGGTTAGGGTTAGGGTTAGGGTTAGGGTTAGGGTTAGGGTTAGGGTTAGGGTTAGGGTTAGGGTTAGGGTTAGGGTTAGGGTTAGGGTTAGGGTTAGGGTTAGGGTTAGGGTTAGGGTTAGGGTTAGGGTTAGGGTTAGGGTTAGGGTTAGGGTTAGGGTTAGGGTTAGGGTTAGGGTTAGGGTTAGGGTTAGGGTTAGGGTTAGGGTTAGGGTTAGGGTTAGGGTTAGGGTTAGGGTTAGGGTTAGGGTTAGGGTTAGGGTTAGGGTTAGGGTTAGGGTTAGGGTTAGGGTTAGGGTTAGGGTTAGGGTTAGGGTTAGGGTTAGGGTTAGGGTTAGGGTTAGGGTTAGGGTTAGGGTTAGGGTTAGGGTTAGGGTTAGGGTTAGGGTTAGGGTTAGGGTTAGGGTTAGGGTTAGGGTTAGGGTTAGGGTTAGGGTTAGGGTTAGGGTTAGGGTTAGGGTTAGGGTTAGGGTTAGGGTTAGGGTTAGGGTTAGGGTTAGGGTTAGGGTTAGGGTTAGGGTTAGGGTTAGGGTTAGGGTTAGGGTTAGGGTTAGGGTTAGGGTTAGGGTTAGGGTTAGGGTTAGGGTTAGGGTTAGGGTTAGGGTTAGGGTTAGGGTTAGGGTTAGGGTTAGGGTTAGGGTTAGGGTTAGGGTTAGGGTTAGGGTTAGGGTTAGGGTTAGGGTTAGGGTTAGGGTTAGGGTTAGGGTTAGGGTTAGGGTTAGGGTTAGGGTTAGGGTTAGGGTTAGGGTTAGGGTTAGGGTTAGGGTTAGGGTTAGGGTTAGGGTTAGGGTTAGGGTTAGGGTTAGGGTTAGGGTTAGGGTTAGGGTTAGGGTTAGGGTTAGGGTTAGGGTTAGGGTTAGGGTTAGGGTTAGGGTTAGGGTTAGGGTTAGGGTTAGGGTTAGGGTTAGGGTTAGGGTTAGGGTTAGGGTTAGGGTTAGGGTTAGGGTTAGGGTTAGGGTTAGGGTTAGGGTTAGGGAGGTTAGGGTTAGGGTTAGGGTTAGGGTTAGGGTTAGGGTTAGGGTTAGGGTTAGGGTTAGGGTTAGGGTTAGGGTTAGGGTTAGGGTTAGGGTTAGGGTTAGGGTTAGGGTTAGGGTTAGGGTTAGGGTTAGGGTTAGGGTTAGGGTTAGGGTTAGGGTTAGGGTTAGGGTTAGGGTTAGGGTTAGGGTTAGGGTTAGGGTTAGGGTTAGGGTTAGGTTAGGGTTAGGGTTAGGGTTAGGGTTAGGGTTAGGGTTAGGGTTAGGGTTAGGGTTAGGGTTAGGGTTAGGGTTAGGGTTAGGGTTAGGGTTAGGGTTAGGGTTAGGGTTAGGGTTAGGGTTAGGGTTAGGGTTAGGGTTAGGGTTAGGGTTAGGGTTAGGGTTAGGGTTAGGGTTAGGGTTAGGGTTAGGGTTAGGGTTAGGGTTAGGGTTAGGGTTAGGGTTAGGGTTAGGGTTAGGGTTAGGGTTAGGGTTAGGGTTAGGGTTAGGGTTAGGGTTAGGGTTAGGGTTAGGGTTAGGGTTAGGGTTAGGGTTAGGGTTAGGGTTAGGGTTAGAGGGTTAGGGTTAGGGTTAGGGTTAGGGTTAGGGTTAGGGTTAGGGTTAGGGTTAGGGTTAGGGTTAGGGTTAGGGTTAGGGTTAGGGTTAGGGTTAGGGTTAGGGTTAGGGTTAGGGTTAGGGTTAGGGTTAGGGTTAGGGTTAGGGTTAGGGTTAGGGTTAGGGTTAGGGTTAGGTTAGGGTTAGGGTTAGGGTTAGGGTTAGGGTTAGGGTTAGGGTTAGGGTTAGAGTGTTAGG
>NW_027101194.1:0-59659 GCF_029633855.1 Hoplias malabaricus
GGTACCCCTTAGTGTTTTTTTTGGGTGAAATATGTGACCTCCTCAGCTCTTCTTCAAACCCACACCGTGTGTCAGAGAGGTCCTGGCGAAGACAGTGGTGTGGTAAATTTTGCCCTACCACATCCCAAAGCTGAGATATAGGGACATGTTTTGCTGCATAAAATGTATAACAGTAAATTTCATGATGGAATTCCTACTTCCAGTGAAGCTAGGTAAACACAAGAGTAGATGGGTGTGATCAGAAAAGCCTAGTCAGTCCAATATATCCTACATTGCATCTGTATTTTGCTTTATTGGACGTATAAAAAGCTCATAAATTTAATTCCAATATATTCAACACCAATAAACCTATTGAGAGAAATTCCCAGTTAAGTTTGTCCTCATATCTCAGCTTTGGGATGAGATAGGCTGAAAATAATCACACCTTTGTGTAAGTCAGGACCTGCCTAATCAACACCGTGAGTTTGGAAGAAATCTGAGACGGTCAAGATATTAGTTGGGTGAAATATGTGACCTCCTCAGATCTTCTTCAAACCCACACCGTGTGTCAGGGAGGTCCTGACAAAGACAGTGGTGTGGTAATTGTTGCCCTACCACATCCCAAAGCTGAGATATAGGGACATGTTTTGCTGCATAAAATGTATAACTGTAAATTTCATGAAGGGATTCCTACTTCCAGTGAAGCTAGGTAAACACATGAGTAGAAGGGTGCGATCAGAAAAGCCTAGTCAGTCCAATATATCCTACATTGCATCTGTATTTTGCTTTATTGGACATATAACAAGCTCATAAATTTAATTCCAATATATTCAACACCAATAAACCTATTGAGAGAAAATCCCAGTTAAGTTTGTCCTCATATCTCAGCTTTGGGATGAGATAGGCTGAAAATAATCACACCTTTGTGTAAGTCAGGACCTGCCTAATCAACACCGTGAGTTTGGAAGAAATCTGAGACGGTCAAAAATTTAGTTGGGTGAAATATGTGACCTCCTCAGATCTTCTTCAAACCCACACCGTGTGTCAGAGAGGTCCTGACAAAGACAGTGGTGTGGTAATTGTTGCCCTACCACATCCCAAAGCTAAGATATAGGAACATGTTGTGCTGCATAAAATGTAGAACTGTAAATTTCATGATGGGATTCCTACTTCCAGTGAAGCTAGGTAAACACATGAGTAGAAGGGTGCGATCAGAAAAGCCTAGTCAGTCCAACATATCCTACATTGCATCTGTATTTTGCTTTATTGGACATATAAAAAGCTCATAAATTTAATTCCAATATATTCAACACCAATAAACCTATTGAGAGAAATTCCCAGTTAAGTTTGTCCTCATATCTCAGCTTTGGTATGAGATAGGCTGAAAATAATCACACCTTTGTGTAAGTCAGGACCTGCCTAATCAACACCGTGAGTTTGGAAGAAATCTGAGACGGTCAAAAATTGAGTCTAAAAAACACAAAGGGGTACCCCTTAGTGTTTTTTTTGGGTGAAATATGTGACCTCCTCAGCTCTTCTTCAAACCCACACCGTGTGTCAGAGAGGTCCTGACGAAGACAGTGGTGTGGTAAATTTTGCCCTACCACATCCCAAAGCTGAGATATAGGGACATGTTTTGCTGCATAAAATGTATAACAGTAAATTTCATGATGGAATTCCTACTTCCAGTGAAGCTAGGTAAACACAAGAGTAGATGGGTGCGATCAGAAAAGCCTAGTCAGTCCAATATATCAAACATTGCATCTGTATTTTGCTTTATTGGACGTATAAAAAGCTCATAAATTTAATTCCAATATATTCAACACCAATAAACCTATTGAGAGAAATTCCCAGTTAAGTTTGTCCTCATATCTCAGCTTTGGGATGAGATAGGCTGAAAATAATCACACCTTTGTGTAAGTCAGGACCTGCCTAATCAACACCGTGAGTTAGGAAGTAATCTGAGACGGTCAAAAATTTAGTTGGGTGAAATATGTGACCTCCTCAGATCTTCTTCAAACCCACACCGTGTGTCAGAGAGGTCCTGACAAAGACAGTGGTGTGGTAATTGTTGCCCTACCACATCCCAAAGCTAAGATATAGGGACATGTTGTGCTGCATAAAATGTAGAACTGTAAATTTCATGATGGGATTCCTACTTCCAGTGAAGCTAGGTAAACACATGAGTAGAAGGGTGCGATCAGAAAAGCCTAGTCAGTCCAACATATCCTACATTGCATCTGTATTTTGCTTTATTGGACATATAAAAAGCTCATAAATTTAATTCCAATATATTCAACACCAATAAACCTATTGAGAGAAATTCCCAGTTAAGTTTGTCCTCATATCTCAGCTTTGGTATGAGATAGGCTGAAAATAATCACACCTTTGTGTAAGTCAGGACCTGCCTAATCAACACCGTGAGTTTGGAAGAAATCTGAGACGGTCAAAAATTGAGTCTAAAAAACACAAAGGGGTACCCCTTAGTGTTTTTTTTGGGTGAAATATGTGACCTCCTCAGCTCTTCTTCAAACCCACACCGTGTGTCAGAGAGGTCCTGGCGAAGACAGTGGTGTGGTAAATTTTGCCCTACCACATCCCAAAGCTGAGATATAGGGACATGTTTTGCTGCATAAAATGTATAACAGTAAATTTCATGATGGAATTCCTACTTCCAGTGAAGCTAGGTAAACACAAGAGTAGATGGGTGTGATCAGAAAAGCCTAGTCAGTCCAATATATCCTACATTGCATCTGTATTTTGCTTTATTGGACGTATAAAAAGCTCATAAATTTAATTCCAATATATTCAACACCAATAAACCTATTGAGAGAAATTCCCAGTTAAGTTTGTCCTCATATCTCAGCTTTGGGATGAGATAGGCTGAAAATAATCACACCTTTGTGTAAGTCAGGACCTGCCTAATCAACACCGTGAGTTAGGAAGTAATCTGAGACGGTCAAAAATTTAGTTGGGTGAAATATGTGACCTCTTCAGATCTTCTTCAATCCCACACCGTGTGTCAGAGAGGTCCTGACAAAGACAGTGGTGTGGTAATTGTTGCCCTACCACATCCCAAAGCTAAGATATAGGGACATGTTGTGCTGCATAAAATGTAGAACTGTAAATTTCATGATGGGATTCCTACTTCCAGTGAAGCTAGGTAAACACATGAGTAGAAGGGTGCGATCAGAAAAGCCTAGTCAGTCCAATATATCCTACATTGCATCTGTATTTTGCTTTATTGGACATATAACAAGCTCATAAATTTAATTCCAATATATTCAACACCAATAAACCTATTGAGAGAAAATCCCAGTTAAGTTTGTCCTCATATCTCAGCTTTGGGATGAGATAGGCTGAAAATAATCACACCTTTGTGTAAGTCAGGACCTGCCTAATCAACACCGTGAGTTTGGAAGAAATCTGAGACGGTCAAAAATTTAGTTGGGTGAAATATGTGACCTCCTCAGATCTTCTTCAAACCCACACCGTGTGTCAGAGAGGTCCTGACAAAGACAGTGGTGTGGTAATTGTTGCCCTACCACATCCCAAAGCTAAGATATAGGGACATGTTGTGCTGCATAAAATGTATAACTGTAAATTTCATGATGGGATTCCTACTTCCAGTGAAGCTAGGTAAACACATGAGTAGAAGGGTGCGATCAGAAAAGCCTAGTCAGTCCAACATATCCTACATTGCATCTGTATTTTGCTTTATTGGACATATAAAAAGCTCATAAATTTAATTCCAATATATTCAACACCAATAAACCTATTGAGAGAAATTCCCAGTTAAGTTTGTCCTCATATCTCAGCTTTGGTATGAGATAGGCTGAAAATAATCACACCTTTGTGTAAGTCAGGACCTGCCTAATCAACACCGTGAGTTTGGAAGAAATCTGAGACGGTCAAAAATTGAGTCTAAAAAACACAAAGGGGTACCCCTTAGTGTTTTTTTTGGGTGAAATATGTGACCTCCTCAGCTCTTCTTCAAACCCACACCGTGTGTCAGAGAGGTCCTGACGAAGACAGTGGTGTGGTAAATTTTGCCCTACCACATCCCAAAGCTGAGATATAGGGACATGTTTTGCTGCATAAAATGTATAACAGTAAATTTCATGATGGAATTCCTACTTCCAGTGAAGCTAGGTAAACACAAGAGTAGATGGGTGCGATCAGAAAAGCCTAGTCAGTCCAATATATCCTACATTGCATCTGTATTTTGCTTTATTGGACGTATAAAAAGCTCATAAATTTAATTCCAATATATTCAACACCAATAAACCTATTGAGAGAAATTCCCAGTTAAGTTTGTCCTCATATCTCAGCTTTGGGATGAGATAGGCTGAAAATAATCACACCTTTGTGTAAGTCAGGACCTGCCTAATCAACACCGTGAGTTAGGAAGTAATCTGAGACGGTCAAAAATTTAGTTGGGTGAAATATGTGACCTCTTCAGATCTTCTTCAATCCCACACCGTGTTTCAGAGAGGTCCTGACAAAGACAGTGGTGTGGTAATTGTTGCCCTACCACATCCCAAAGCTAAGATATAGGGACATGTTGTGCTGCATAAAATGTAGAACTGTAAATTTCATGATGGGATTCCTACTTCCAGTGAAGCTAGGTAAACACATGAGTAGAAGGGTGCGATCAGAAAAGCCTAGTCAGTCCAACATATCCTACATTGCATCTGTATTTTGCTTTATTGGACATATAAAAAGCTCATAAATTTAATTCCAATATATTCAACACCAATAAACCTATTGAGAGAAATTCCCAGTTAAGTTTGTCCTCATATCTCAGCTTTGGTATGAGATAGGCTGAAAATAATCACACCTTTGTGTAAGTCAGGACCTGCCTAATCAACACCGTGAGTTTGGAAGAAATCTGAGACGGTCAAAAATTGAGTCTAAAAAACACAAAGGGGTACCCCTTATTGTTTTTTTTGGGTGAAATATGTGACCTCCTCAGCTCTTCTTCAAACCCACACCGTGTGTCAGAGAGGTCCTGACGAAGACAGTGGTGTGGTAAATTTTGCCCTACCACATCCCAAAGCTGAGATATAGGGACATGTTTTGCTGCATAAAATGTATAACTGTAAATTTCATGATGGAATTCCTACTTCCAGTGAAGCTAGGTAAACACAAGAGTAGATGGGTGCGATCAGAAAAGCCTAGTCAGTCCAATATATCCTACATTGCATCTGTATTTTGCTTTATTGGACGTATAAAAAGCTCATAAATTTAATTCCAATATATTCAACACCAATAAACCTATTGAGAGAAATTCCCAGTTAAGTTTGTCCTCATATCTCAGCTTTGGGATGAGATAGGCTGAAAATAATCACACCTTTGTGTAAGTCAGGACCTGCCTAATCAACACCGTGAGTTTGGAAGAAATCTGAGACGGTCAAAAATTTAGTTGGGTGAAATATGTGACCTACTCAGATCTTCTTCAAACCCACACCGTGTGTCAGAGAGGTCCTGACAAAGACAGTGGTGTGGTAATTGTTGCCCTACCACATCCCAAAGCTAAGATATAGGGACATGTTGTGCTGCATAAAATGTAGAACTGTAAATTTCATGATGGGATTCCTACTTCCAGTGAAGCTAGGTAAACACATGAGTAGAAGGGTGCGATCAGAAAAGCCTAGTCAGTCCAACATATCCTACATTGCATCTGTATTTTGCTTTATTGGACATATAAAAAGCTCATAAATTTAATTCCAATATATTCAACACCAATAAACCTATTGAGAGAAATTCCCAGTTAAGTTTGTCCTCATATCTCAGCTTTGGTATGAGATAGGCTGAAAATAATCACACCTTTGTGTAAGTCAGGACCTGCCTAATCAACACCGTGAGTTTGGAAGAAATCTGAGACGGTCAAAAATTGAGTCTAAAAAACACAAAGGGGTACCCCTTAGTGTTTTTTTTGGGTGAAATATGTGACCTCCTCAGCTCTTCTTCAAACCCACACCGTGTGTCAGAGAGGTCCTGGCGAAGACAGTGGTGTGGTAAATTTTGCCCTACCACATCCCAAAGCTGAGATATAGGGACATGTTTTGCTGCATAAAATGTATAACAGTAAATTTCATGATGGAATTCCTACTTCCAGTGAAGCTAGGTAAACACAAGAGTAGATGGGTGTGATCAGAAAAGCCTAGTCAGTCCAATATATCCTACATTGCATCTGTATTTTGCTTTATTGGACGTATAAAAAGCTCATAAATTTAATTCCAATATATTCAACACCAATAAACCTATTGAGAGAAATTCCCAGTTAAGTTTGTCCTCATATCTCAGCTTTGGGATGAGATAGGCTGAAAATAATCACACCTTTGTGTAAGTCAGGACCTGCCTAATCAACACCGTGAGTTTGGAAGAAATCTGAGACGGTCAAAATATTAGTTGGGTGAAATATGTGACCTCCTCAGATCTTCTTCAAACCCACACCGTGTGTCAGGGAGGTCCTGACAAAGACAGTGGTGTGGTAATTGTTGCCCTACCACATCCCAAAGCTGAGATATAGGGACATGTTTTGCTGCATAAAATGTATAACTGTAAATTTCATGAAGGGATTCCTACTTCCAGTGAAGCTAGGTAAACACATGAGTAGAAGGGTGCGATCAGAAAAGCCTAGTCAGTCCAATATATCCTACATTGCATCTGTATTTTGCTTTATTGGACATATAACAAGCTCATAAATTTAATTCCAATATATTCAACACCAATAAACCTATTGAGAGAAAATCCCAGTTAAGTTTGTCCTCATATCTCAGCTTTGGGATGAGATAGGCTGAAAATAATCACACCTTTGTGTAAGTCAGGACCTGCCTAATCAACACCGTGAGTTTGGAAGAAATCTGAGACGGTCAAAAATTTAGTTGGGTGAAATATGTGACCTCCTCAGATCTTCTTCAAACCCACACCGTGTGTCAGAGAGGTCCTGACAAAGACAGTGGTGTGGTAATTGTTGCCCTACCACATCCCAAAGCTAAGATATAGGAACATGTTGTGCTGCATAAAATGTAGAACTGTAAATTTCATGATGGGATTCCTACTTCCAGTGAAGCTAGGTAAACACATGAGTAGAAGGGTGCGATCAGAAAAGCCTAGTCAGTCCAACATATCCTACATTGCATCTGTATTTTGCTTTATTGGACATATAAAAAGCTCATAAATTTAATTCCAATATATTCAACACCAATAAACCTATTGAGAGAAATTCCCAGTTAAGTTTGTCCTCATATCTCAGCTTTGGTATGAGATAGGCTGAAAATAATCACACCTTTGTGTAAGTCAGGACCTGCCTAATCAACACCGTGAGTTTGGAAGAAATCTGAGACGGTCAAAAATTGAGTCTAAAAAACACAAAGGGGTACCCCTTAGTGTTTTTTTTGGGTGAAATATGTGACCTCCTCAGCTCTTCTTCAAACCCACACCGTGTGTCAGAGAGGTCCTGACGAAGACAGTGGTGTGGTAAATTTTGCCCTACCACATCCCAAAGCTGAGATATAGGGACATGTTTTGCTGCATAAAATGTATAACAGTAAATTTCATGATGGAATTCCTACTTCCAGTGAAGCTAGGTAAACACAAGAGTAGATGGGTGCGATCAGAAAAGCCTAGTCAGTCCAATATATCAAACATTGCATCTGTATTTTGCTTTATTGGACGTATAAAAAGCTCATAAATTTAATTCCAATATATTCAACACCAATAAACCTATTGAGAGAAATTCCCAGTTAAGTTTGTCCTCATATCTCAGCTTTGGGATGAGATAGGCTGAAAATAATCACACCTTTGTGTAAGTCAGGACCTGCCTAATCAACACCGTGAGTTAGGAAGTAATCTGAGACGGTCAAAAATTTAGTTGGGTGAAATATGTGACCTCCTCAGATCTTCTTCAAACCCACACCGTGTGTCAGAGAGGTCCTGACAAAGACAGTGGTGTGGTAATTGTTGCCCTACCACATCCCAAAGCTAAGATATAGGAACATGTTGTGCTGCATAAAATGTAGAACTGTAAATTTCATGATGGGATTCCTACTTCCAGTGAAGCTAGGTAAACACATGAGTAGAAGGGTGCGATCAGAAAAGCCTAGTCAGTCCAACATATCCTACATTGCATCTGTATTTTGCTTTATTGGACATATAAAAAGCTCATAAATTTAATTCCAATATATTCAACACCAATAAACCTATTGAGAGAAATTCCCAGTTAAGTTTGTCCTCATATCTCAGCTTTGGTATGAGATAGGCTGAAAATAATCACACCTTTGTGTAAGTCAGGACCTGCCTAATCAACACCGTGAGTTTGGAAGAAATCTGAGACGGTCAAAAATTGAGTCTAAAAAACACAAAGGGGTACCCCTTAGTGTTTTTTTTGGGTGAAATATGTGACCTCCTCAGCTCTTCTTCAAACCCACACCGTGTGTCAGAGAGGTCCTGACGAAGACAGTGGTGTGGTAAATTTTGCCCTACCACATCCCAAAGCTGAGATATAGGGACATGTTTTGCTGCATAAAATGTATAACAGTAAATTTCATGATGGAATTCCTACTTCCAGTGAAGCTAGGTAAACACAAGAGTAGATGGGTGCGATCAGAAAAGCCTAGTCAGTCCAATATATCCTACATTGCATCTGTATTTTGCTTTATTGGACGTATAAAAAGCTCATAAATTTAATTCCAATATATTCAACACCAATAAACCTATTGAGAGAAATTCCCAGTTAAGTTTGTCCTCATATCTCAGCTTTGGGATGAGATAGGCTGAAAATAATCACACCTTTGTGTAAGTCAGGACCTGCCTAATCAACACCGTGAGTTAGGAAGTAATCTGAGACGGTCAAAAATTTAGTTGGGTGAAATATGTGACCTCTTCAGATCTTCTTCAATCCCACACCGTGTTTCAGAGAGGTCCTGACAAAGACAGTGGTGTGGTAATTGTTGCCCTACCACATCCCAAAGCTAAGATATAGGGACATGTTGTGCTGCATAAAATGTAGAACTGTAAATTTCATGATGGGATTCCTACTTCCAGTGAAGCTAGGTAAACACATGAGTAGAAGGGTGCGATCAGAAAAGCCTAGTCAGTCCAACATATCCTACATTGCATCTGTATTTTGCTTTATTGGACATATAAAAAGCTCATAAATTTAATTCCAATATATTCAACACCAATAAACCTATTGAGAGAAATTCCCAGTTAAGTTTGTCCTCATATCTCAGCTTTGGTATGAGATAGGCTGAAAATAATCACACCTTTGTGTAAGTCAGGACCTGCCTAATCAACACCGTGAGTTTGGAAGAAATCTGAGACGGTCAAAAATTGAGTCTAAAAAACACAAAGGGGTACCCCTTATTGTTTTTTTTGGGTGAAATATGTGACCTCCTCAGCTCTTCTTCAAACCCACACCGTGTGTCAGAGAGGTCCTGACGAAGACAGTGGTGTGGTAAATTTTGCCCTACCACATCCCAAAGCTGAGATATAGGGACATGTTTTGCTGCATAAAATGTATAACTGTAAATTTCATGATGGAATTCCTACTTCCAGTGAAGCTAGGTAAACACAAGAGTAGATGGGTGCGATCAGAAAAGCCTAGTCAGTCCAATATATCCTACATTGCATCTGTATTTTGCTTTATTGGACGTATAAAAAGCTCATAAATTTAATTCCAATATATTCAACACCAATAAACCTATTGAGAGAAATTCCCAGTTAAGTTTGTCCTCATATCTCAGCTTTGGGATGAGATAGGCTGAAAATAATCACACCTTTGTGTAAGTCAGGACCTGCCTAATCAACACCGTGAGTTTGGAAGAAATCTGAGACGGTCAAAAATTTAGTTGGGTGAAATATGTGACCTACTCAGATCTTCTTCAAACCCACACCGTGTGTCAGAGAGGTCCTGACAAAGACAGTGGTGTGGTAATTGTTGCCCTACCACATCCCAAAGCTAAGATATAGGGACATGTTGTGCTGCATAAAATGTAGAACTGTAAATTTCATGATGGGATTCCTACTTCCAGTGAAGCTAGGTAAACACATGAGTAGAAGGGTGCGATCAGAAAAGCCTAGTCAGTCCAACATATCCTACATTGCATCTGTATTTTGCTTTATTGGACATATAAAAAGCTCATAAATTTAATTCCAATATATTCAACACCAATAAACCTATTGAGAGAAATTCCCAGTTAAGTTTGTCCTCATATCTCAGCTTTGGTATGAGATAGGCTGAAAATAATCACACCTTTGTGTAAGTCAGGACCTGCCTAATCAACACCGTGAGTTTGGAAGAAATCTGAGACGGTCAAAAATTGAGTCTAAAAAACACAAAGGGGTACCCCTTAGTGTTTTTTTTGGGTGAAATATGTGACCTCCTCAGCTCTTCTTCAAACCCACACCGTGTGTCAGAGAGGTCCTGGCGAAGACAGTGGTGTGGTAAATTTTGCCCTACCACATCCCAAAGCTGAGATATAGGGACATGTTTTGCTGCATAAAATGTATAACAGTAAATTTCATGATGGAATTCCTACTTCCAGTGAAGCTAGGTAAACACAAGAGTAGATGGGTGTGATCAGAAAAGCCTAGTCAGTCCAATATATCCTACATTGCATCTGTATTTTGCTTTATTGGACGTATAAAAAGCTCATAAATTTAATTCCAATATATTCAACACCAATAAACCTATTGAGAGAAATTCCCAGTTAAGTTTGTCCTCATATCTCAGCTTTGGGATGAGATAGGCTGAAAATAATCACACCTTTGTGTAAGTCAGGACCTGCCTAATCAACACCGTGAGTTTGGAAGAAATCTGAGACGGTCAAAATATTAGTTGGGTGAAATATGTGACCTCCTCAGATCTTCTTCAAACCCACACCGTGTGTCAGGGAGGTCCTGACAAAGACAGTGGTGTGGTAATTGTTGCCCTACCACATCCCAAAGCTGAGATATAGGGACATGTTTTGCTGCATAAAATGTATAACTGTAAATTTCATGAAGGGATTCCTACTTCCAGTGAAGCTAGGTAAACACATGAGTAGAAGGGTGCGATCAGAAAAGCCTAGTCAGTCCAATATATCCTACATTGCATCTGTATTTTGCTTTATTGGACATATAACAAGCTCATAAATTTAATTCCAATATATTCAACACCAATAAACCTATTGAGAGAAAATCCCAGTTAAGTTTGTCCTCATATCTCAGCTTTGGGATGAGATAGGCTGAAAATAATCACACCTTTGTGTAAGTCAGGACCTGCCTAATCAACACCGTGAGTTTGGAAGAAATCTGAGACGGTCAAAAATTTAGTTGGGTGAAATATGTGACCTCCTCAGATCTTCTTCAAACCCACACCGTGTGTCAGAGAGGTCCTGACAAAGACAGTGGTGTGGTAATTGTTGCCCTACCACATCCCAAAGCTAAGATATAGGAACATGTTGTGCTGCATAAAATGTAGAACTGTAAATTTCATGATGGGATTCCTACTTCCAGTGAAGCTAGGTAAACACATGAGTAGAAGGGTGCGATCAGAAAAGCCTAGTCAGTCCAACATATCCTACATTGCATCTGTATTTTGCTTTATTGGACATATAAAAAGCTCATAAATTTAATTCCAATATATTCAACACCAATAAACCTATTGAGAGAAATTCCCAGTTAAGTTTGTCCTCATATCTCAGCTTTGGTATGAGATAGGCTGAAAATAATCACACCTTTGTGTAAGTCAGGACCTGCCTAATCAACACCGTGAGTTTGGAAGAAATCTGAGACGGTCAAAAATTGAGTCTAAAAAACACAAAGGGGTACCCCTTAGTGTTTTTTTTGGGTGAAATATGTGACCTCCTCAGCTCTTCTTCAAACCCACACCGTGTGTCAGAGAGGTCCTGACGAAGACAGTGGTGTGGTAAATTTTGCCCTACCACATCCCAAAGCTGAGATATAGGGACATGTTTTGCTGCATAAAATGTATAACAGTAAATTTCATGATGGAATTCCTACTTCCAGTGAAGCTAGGTAAACACAAGAGTAGATGGGTGCGATCAGAAAAGCCTAGTCAGTCCAATATATCAAACATTGCATCTGTATTTTGCTTTATTGGACGTATAAAAAGCTCATAAATTTAATTCCAATATATTCAACACCAATAAACCTATTGAGAGAAATTCCCAGTTAAGTTTGTCCTCATATCTCAGCTTTGGGATGAGATAGGCTGAAAATAATCACACCTTTGTGTAAGTCAGGACCTGCCTAATCAACACCGTGAGTTAGGAAGTAATCTGAGACGGTCAAAAATTTAGTTGGGTGAAATATGTGACCTCCTCAGATCTTCTTCAAACCCACACCGTGTGTCAGAGAGGTCCTGACAAAGACAGTGGTGTGGTAATTGTTGCCCTACCACATCCCAAAGCTAAGATATAGGAACATGTTGTGCTGCATAAAATGTAGAACTGTAAATTTCATGATGGGATTCCTACTTCCAGTGAAGCTAGGTAAACACATGAGTAGAAGGGTGCGATCAGAAAAGCCTAGTCAGTCCAACATATCCTACATTGCATCTGTATTTTGCTTTATTGGACATATAAAAAGCTCATAAATTTAATTCCAATATATTCAACACCAATAAACCTATTGAGAGAAATTCCCAGTTAAGTTTGTCCTCATATCTCAGCTTTGGTATGAGATAGGCTGAAAATAATCACACCTTTGTGTAAGTCAGGACCTGCCTAATCAACACCGTGAGTTTGGAAGAAATCTGAGACGGTCAAAAATTGAGTCTAAAAAACACAAAGGGGTACCCCTTAGTGTTTTTTTTGGGTGAAATATGTGACCTCCTCAGCTCTTCTTCAAACCCACACCGTGTGTCAGAGAGGTCCTGACGAAGACAGTGGTGTGGTAAATTTTGCCCTACCACATCCCAAAGCTGAGATATAGGGACATGTTTTGCTGCATAAAATGTATAACAGTAAATTTCATGATGGAATTCCTACTTCCAGTGAAGCTAGGTAAACACAAGAGTAGATGGGTGCGATCAGAAAAGCCTAGTCAGTCCAATATATCAAACATTGCATCTGTATTTTGCTTTATTGGACGTATAAAAAGCTCATAAATTTAATTCCAATATATTCAACACCAATAAACCTATTGAGAGAAATTCCCAGTTAAGTTTGTCCTCATATCTCAGCTTTGGGATGAGATAGGCTGAAAATAATCACACCTTTGTGTAAGTCAGGACCTGCCTAATCAACACCGTGAGTTAGGAAGTAATCTGAGACGGTCAAAAATTTAGTTGGGTGAAATATGTGACCTCCTCAGATCTTCTTCAAACCCACACCGTGTGTCAGAGAGGTCCTGACAAAGACAGTGGTGTGGTAATTGTTGCCCTACCACATCCCAAAGCTAAGATATAGGGACATGTTGTGCTGCATAAAATGTAGAACTGTAAATTTCATGATGGGATTCCTACTTCCAGTGAAGCTAGGTAAACACATGAGTAGAAGGGTGCGATCAGAAAAGCCTAGTCAGTCCAACATATCCTACATTGCATCTGTATTTTGCTTTATTGGACATATAAAAAGCTCATAAATTTAATTCCAATATATTCAACACCAATAAACCTATTGAGAGAAATTCCCAGTTAAGTTTGTCCTCATATCTCAGCTTTGGTATGAGATAGGCTGAAAATAATCACACCTTTGTGTAAGTCAGGACCTGCCTAATCAACACCGTGAGTTTGGAAGAAATCTGAGACGGTCAAAAATTGAGTCTAAAAAACACAAAGGGGTACCCCTTAGTGTTTTTTTTGGGTGAAATATGTGACCTCCTCAGCTCTTCTTCAAACCCACACCGTGTGTCAGAGAGGTCCTGACGAAGACAGTGGTGTGGTAAATTTTGCCCTACCACATCCCAAAGCTGAGATATAGGGACATGTTTTGCTGCATAAAATGTATAACAGTAAATTTCATGATGGAATTCCTACTTCCAGTGAAGCTAGGTAAACACAAGAGTAGATGGGTGCGATCAGAAAAGCCTAGTCAGTCCAATATATCAAACATTGCATCTGTATTTTGCTTTATTGGACGTATAAAAAGCTCATAAATTTAATTCCAATATATTCAACACCAATAAACCTATTGAGAGAAATTCCCAGTTAAGTTTGTCCTCATATCTCAGCTTTGGGATGAGATAGGCTGAAAATAATCACACCTTTGTGTAAGTCAGGACCTGCCTAATCAACACCGTGAGTTAGGAAGTAATCTGAGACGGTCAAAAATTTAGTTGGGTGAAATATGTGACCTCCTCAGATCTTCTTCAAACCCACACCGTGTGTCAGAGAGGTCCTGACAAAGACAGTGGTGTGGTAATTGTTGCCCTACCACATCCCAAAGCTAAGATATAGGGACATGTTGTGCTGCATAAAATGTAGAACTGTAAATTTCATGATGGGATTCCTACTTCCAGTGAAGCTAGGTAAACACATGAGTAGAAGGGTGCGATCAGAAAAGCCTAGTCAGTCCAACATATCCTACATTGCATCTGTATTTTGCTTTATTGGACATATAAAAAGCTCATAAATTTAATTCCAATATATTCAACACCAATAAACCTATTGAGAGAAATTCCCAGTTAAGTTTGTCCTCATATCTCAGCTTTGGTATGAGATAGGCTGAAAATAATCACACCTTTGTGTAAGTCAGGACCTGCCTAATCAACACCGTGAGTTTGGAAGAAATCTGAGACGGTCAAAAATTGAGTCTAAAAAACACAAAGGGGTACCCCTTAGTGTTTTTTTTGGGTGAAATATGTGACCTCCTCAGCTCCTCTTCAAACCCACACCGTGTGTCAGAGAGGTCCTGGCGAAGACAGTGGTGTGGTAAATTTTGCCCTACCACATCCCAAAGCTGAGATATAGGGACATGTTTTGCTGCATAAAATGTATAACAGTAAATTTCATGATGGAATTCCTACTTCCAGTGAAGCTAGGTAAACACAAGAGTAGATGGGTGTGATCAGAAAAGCCTAGTCAGTCCAATATATCCTACATTGCATCTGTATTTTGCTTTATTGGACGTATAAAAAGCTCATAAATTTAATTCCAATATATTCAACACCAATAAACCTATTGAGAGAAATTCCCAGTTAAGTTTGTCCTCATATCTCAGCTTTGGGATGAGATAGGCTGAAAATAATCACACCTTTGTGTAAGTCAGGACCTGCCTAATCAACACCGTGAGTTAGGAAGTAATCTGAGACGGTCAAAAATTTAGTTGGGTGAAATATGTGACCTCTTCAGATCTTCTTCAATCCCACACCGTGTGTCAGAGAGGTCCTGACAAAGACAGTGGTGTGGTAATTGTTGCCCTACCACATCCCAAAGCTAAGATATAGGGACATGTTGTGCTGCATAAAATGTAGAACTGTAAATTTCATGATGGGATTCCTACTTCCAGTGAAGCTAGGTAAACACATGAGTAGAAGGGTGCGATCAGAAAAGCCTAGTCAGTCCAATATATCCTACATTGCATCTGTATTTTGCTTTATTGGACATATAACAAGCTCATAAATTTAATTCCAATATATTCAACACCAATAAACCTATTGAGAGAAAATCCCAGTTAAGTTTGTCCTCATATCTCAGCTTTGGGATGAGATAGGCTGAAAATAATCACACCTTTGTGTAAGTCAGGACCTGCCTAATCAACACCGTGAGTTTGGAAGAAATCTGAGACGGTCAAAAATTTAGTTGGGTGAAATATGTGACCTCCTCAGATCTTCTTCAAACCCACACCGTGTGTCAGAGAGGTCCTGACAAAGACAGTGGTGTGGTAATTGTTGCCCTACCACATCCCAAAGCTAAGATATAGGGACATGTTGTGCTGCATAAAATGTATAACTGTAAATTTCATGATGGGATTCCTACTTCCAGTGAAGCTAGGTAAACACATGAGTAGAAGGGTGCGATCAGAAAAGCCTAGTCAGTCCAACATATCCTACATTGCATCTGTATTTTGCTTTATTGGACATATAAAAAGCTCATAAATTTAATTCCAATATATTCAACACCAATAAACCTATTGAGAGAAATTCCCAGTTAAGTTTGTCCTCATATCTCAGCTTTGGTATGAGATAGGCTGAAAATAATCACACCTTTGTGTAAGTCAGGACCTGCCTAATCAACACCGTGAGTTTGGAAGAAATCTGAGACGGTCAAAAATTGAGTCTAAAAAACACAAAGGGGTACCCCTTAGTGTTTTTTTTGGGTGAAATATGTGACCTCCTCAGCTCTTCTTCAAACCCACACCGTGTGTCAGAGAGGTCCTGACGAAGACAGTGGTGTGGTAAATTTTGCCCTACCACATCCCAAAGCTGAGATATAGGGACATGTTTTGCTGCATAAAATGTATAACAGTAAATTTCATGATGGAATTCCTACTTCCAGTGAAGCTAGGTAAACACAAGAGTAGATGGGTGCGATCAGAAAAGCCTAGTCAGTCCAATATATCCTACATTGCATCTGTATTTTGCTTTATTGGACGTATAAAAAGCTCATAAATTTAATTCCAATATATTCAACACCAATAAACCTATTGAGAGAAATTCCCAGTTAAGTTTGTCCTCATATCTCAGCTTTGGGATGAGATAGGCTGAAAATAATCACACCTTTGTGTAAGTCAGGACCTGCCTAATCAACACCGTGAGTTAGGAAGTAATCTGAGACGGTCAAAAATTTAGTTGGGTGAAATATGTGACCTCTTCAGATCTTCTTCAATCCCACACCGTGTTTCAGAGAGGTCCTGACAAAGACAGTGGTGTGGTAATTGTTGCCCTACCACATCCCAAAGCTAAGATATAGGGACATGTTGTGCTGCATAAAATGTAGAACTGTAAATTTCATGATGGGATTCCTACTTCCAGTGAAGCTAGGTAAACACATGAGTAGAAGGGTGCGATCAGAAAAGCCTAGTCAGTCCAACATATCCTACATTGCATCTGTATTTTGCTTTATTGGACATATAAAAAGCTCATAAATTTAATTCCAATATATTCAACACCAATAAACCTATTGAGAGAAATTCCCAGTTAAGTTTGTCCTCATATCTCAGCTTTGGTATGAGATAGGCTGAAAATAATCACACCTTTGTGTAAGTCAGGACCTGCCTAATCAACACCGTGAGTTTGGAAGAAATCTGAGACGGTCAAAAATTGAGTCTAAAAAACACAAAGGGGTACCCCTTATTGTTTTTTTTGGGTGAAATATGTGACCTCCTCAGCTCTTCTTCAAACCCACACCGTGTGTCAGAGAGGTCCTGACGAAGACAGTGGTGTGGTAAATTTTGCCCTACCACATCCCAAAGCTGAGATATAGGGACATGTTTTGCTGCATAAAATGTATAACTGTAAATTTCATGATGGAATTCCTACTTCCAGTGAAGCTAGGTAAACACAAGAGTAGATGGGTGCGATCAGAAAAGCCTAGTCAGTCCAATATATCCTACATTGCATCTGTATTTTGCTTTATTGGACGTATAAAAAGCTCATAAATTTAATTCCAATATATTCAACACCAATAAACCTATTGAGAGAAATTCCCAGTTAAGTTTGTCCTCATATCTCAGCTTTGGGATGAGATAGGCTGAAAATAATCACACCTTTGTGTAAGTCAGGACCTGCCTAATCAACACCGTGAGTTTGGAAGAAATCTGAGACGGTCAAAAATTTAGTTGGGTGAAATATGTGACCTACTCAGATCTTCTTCAAACCCACACCGTGTGTCAGAGAGGTCCTGACAAAGACAGTGGTGTGGTAATTGTTGCCCTACCACATCCCAAAGCTAAGATATAGGGACATGTTGTGCTGCATAAAATGTAGAACTGTAAATTTCATGATGGGATTCCTACTTCCAGTGAAGCTAGGTAAACACATGAGTAGAAGGGTGCGATCAGAAAAGCCTAGTCAGTCCAACATATCCTACATTGCATCTGTATTTTGCTTTATTGGACATATAAAAAGCTCATAAATTTAATTCCAATATATTCAACACCAATAAACCTATTGAGAGAAATTCCCAGTTAAGTTTGTCCTCATATCTCAGCTTTGGTATGAGATAGGCTGAAAATAATCACACCTTTGTGTAAGTCAGGACCTGCCTAATCAACACCGTGAGTTTGGAAGAAATCTGAGACGGTCAAAATATTAGTTGGGTGAAATATGTGACCTCCTCAGATCTTCTTCAAACCCACACCGTGTGTCAGGGAGGTCCTGACAAAGACAGTGGTGTGGTAATTGTTGCCCTACCACATCCCAAAGCTGAGATATAGGGACATGTTTTGCTGCATAAAATGTATAACTGTAAATTTCATGAAGGGATTCCTACTTCCAGTGAAGCTAGGTAAACACATGAGTAGAAGGGTGCGATCAGAAAAGCCTAGTCAGTCCAATATATCCTACATTGCATCTGTATTTTGCTTTATTGGACATATAACAAGCTCATAAATTTAATTCCAATATATTCAACACCAATAAACCTATTGAGAGAAAATCCCAGTTAAGTTTGTCCTCATATCTCAGCTTTGGGATGAGATAGGCTGAAAATAATCACACCTTTGTGTAAGTCAGGACCTGCCTAATCAACACCGTGAGTTTGGAAGAAATCTGAGACGGTCAAAAATTTAGTTGGGTGAAATATGTGACCTCCTCAGATCTTCTTCAAACCCACACCGTGTGTCAGAGAGGTCCTGACAAAGACAGTGGTGTGGTAATTGTTGCCCTACCACATCCCAAAGCTAAGATATAGGAACATGTTGTGCTGCATAAAATGTAGAACTGTAAATTTCATGATGGGATTCCTACTTCCAGTGAAGCTAGGTAAACACATGAGTAGAAGGGTGCGATCAGAAAAGCCTAGTCAGTCCAACATATCCTACATTGCATCTGTATTTTGCTTTATTGGACATATAAAAAGCTCATAAATTTAATTCCAATATATTCAACACCAATAAACCTATTGAGAGAAATTCCCAGTTAAGTTTGTCCTCATATCTCAGCTTTGGTATGAGATAGGCTGAAAATAATCACACCTTTGTGTAAGTCAGGACCTGCCTAATCAACACCGTGAGTTTGGAAGAAATCTGAGACGGTCAAAAATTGAGTCTAAAAAACACAAAGGGGTACCCCTTAGTGTTTTTTTTGGGTGAAATATGTGACCTCCTCAGCTCTTCTTCAAACCCACACCGTGTGTCAGAGAGGTCCTGACGAAGACAGTGGTGTGGTAAATTTTGCCCTACCACATCCCAAAGCTGAGATATAGGGACATGTTTTGCTGCATAAAATGTATAACAGTAAATTTCATGATGGAATTCCTACTTCCAGTGAAGCTAGGTAAACACAAGAGTAGATGGGTGCGATCAGAAAAGCCTAGTCAGTCCAATATATCAAACATTGCATCTGTATTTTGCTTTATTGGACGTATAAAAAGCTCATAAATTTAATTCCAATATATTCAACACCAATAAACCTATTGAGAGAAATTCCCAGTTAAGTTTGTCCTCATATCTCAGCTTTGGGATGAGATAGGCTGAAAATAATCACACCTTTGTGTAAGTCAGGACCTGCCTAATCAACACCGTGAGTTAGGAAGTAATCTGAGACGGTCAAAAATTTAGTTGGGTGAAATATGTGACCTCCTCAGATCTTCTTCAAACCCACACCGTGTGTCAGAGAGGTCCTGACAAAGACAGTGGTGTGGTAATTGTTGCCCTACCACATCCCAAAGCTAAGATATAGGGACATGTTGTGCTGCATAAAATGTAGAACTGTAAATTTCATGATGGGATTCCTACTTCCAGTGAAGCTAGGTAAACACATGAGTAGAAGGGTGCGATCAGAAAAGCCTAGTCAGTCCAACATATCCTACATTGCATCTGTATTTTGCTTTATTGGACATATAAAAAGCTCATAAATTTAATTCCAATGTATTCAACACCAATAAACCTATTGAGAGAAATTCCCAGTTAAGTTTGTCCTCATATCTCAGCTTTGGTATGAGATAGGCTGAAAATAATCACACCTTTGTGTAAGTCAGGACCTGCCTAATCAACACCGTGAGTTTGGAAGAAATCTGAGACGGTCAAAAATTGAGTCTAAAAAACACAAAGGGGTACCCCTTAGTGTTTTTTTTGGGTGAAATATGTGACCTCCTCAGCTCTTCTTCAAACCCACACCGTGTGTCAGAGAGGTCCTGGCAAAGACAGTGGTGTGGTAAATTTTGCCCTACCACATCCCAAAGCTGAGATATAGGGACATGTTTTGCTGCATAAAATGTATAACAGTAAATTTCATGATGGAATTCCTACTTCCAGTGAAGCTAGGTAAACACAAGAGTAGATGGGTGTGATCAGAAAAGCCTAGTCAGTCCAATATATCCTACATTGCATCTGTATTTTGCTTTATTGGACGTATAAAAAGCTCATAAATTTAATTCCAATATATTCAACACCAATAAACCTATTGAGAGAAATTCCCAGTTAAGTTTGTCCTCATATCTCAGCTTTGGGATGAGATAGGCTGAAAATAATCACACCTTTGTGTAAGTCAGGACCTGCCTAATCAACACCGTGAGTTAGGAAGTAATCTGAGACGGTCAAAAATTTAGTTGGGTGAAATATGTGACCTCTTCAGATCTTCTTCAATCCCACACCGTGTGTCAGAGAGGTCCTGACAAAGACAGTGGTGTGGTAATTGTTGCCCTACCACATCCCAAAGCTAAGATATAGGGACATGTTGTGCTGCATAAAATGTAGAACTGTAAATTTCATGATGGGATTCCTACTTCCAGTGAAGCTAGGTAAACACATGAGTAGAAGGGTGCGATCAGAAAAGCCTAGTCAGTCCAATATATTCTACATTGCATCTGTATTTTGCTTTATTGGACGTATAAAAAGCTCATAAATTTAATTCCAATATATTCAACACCAATAAACCTATTGAGAGAAATTCCCAGTTAAGTTTGTCCTCATATCTCAGCTTTGGGATGAGATAGGCTGAAAATAATCACACCTTTGTGTAAGTCAGGACCTGCCTAATCAACACCGTGAGTTAGGAAGTAATCTGAGACGGTCAAAAATTTAGTTGGGTGAAATATGTGACCTCTTCAGATCTTCTTCAATCCCACACCGTGTGTCAGAGAGGTCCTGACAAAGACAGTGGTGTGGTAATTGTTGCCCTACCACATCCCAAAGCTAAGATATAGGGACATGTTGTGCTGCATAAAATGTAGAACTGTAAATTTCATGATTGGATTCCTACTTCCAGTGAAGCTAGGTAAACACATGAGTAGAAGGGTGCGATCAGAAAAGCCTAGTCAGTCCAACATATCCTACATTGCATCTGTATTTTGCTTTATTGGACATATAAAAAGCTCATAAATTTAATTCCAATATATTCAACACCAATAAACCTATTGAGAGAAAATCCCAGTTAAGTTTGTCCTCATATCTCAGCTTTGGTATGAGATAGGCTGAAAATAATCACACCTTTGTGTAAGTCAGGACCTGCCTAATCAACACCGTGAGTTTGGAAGAAATCTGAGACGGTCAAAAATTGAGTCTAAAAAACACAAAGGGGTACCCCTTAGTGTTTTTTTTGGGTGAAATATGTGACCTCCTCAGCTCTTCTTCAAACCCACACCGTGTGTCAGAGAGGTCCTGGCGAAGACAGTGGTGTGGTAAATTTTGCCCTACCACATCCCAAAGCTGAGATATAGGGACATGTTTTGCTGCATAAAATGTATAACAGTAAATTTCATGATGGAATTCCTACTTCCAGTGAAGCTAGGTAAACACAAGAGTAGATGGGTGTGATCAGAAAAGCCTAGTCAGTCCAATATATCCTACATTGCATCTGTATTTTGCTTTATTGGACGTATAAAAAGCTCATAAATTTAATTCCAATATATTCAACACCAATAAACCTATTGAGAGAAATTCCCAGTTAAGTTTGTCCTCATATCTCAGCTTTGGGATGAGATAGGCTGAAAATAATCACACCTTTGTGTAAGTCAGGACCTGCCTAATCAACACCGTGAGTTTGGAAGAAATCTGAGACGGTCAAAATATTAGTTGGGTGAAATATGTGACCTCCTCAGATCTTCTTCAAACCCACACCGTGTGTCAGGGAGGTCCTGACAAAGACAGTGGTGTGGTAATTGTTGCCCTACCACATCCCAAAGCTGAGATATAGGGACATGTTTTGCTGCATAAAATGTATAACTGTAAATTTCATGATGGGATTCCTACTTCCAGTGAAGCTAGGTAAACACATGAGTAGAAGGGTGCGATCAGAAAAGCCTAGTCAGTCCAATATATTCTACATTGCATCTGTATTTTGCTTTATTGGACGTATAAAAAGCTCATAAATTTAATTCCAATATATTCAACACCAATAAACCTATTGAGAGAAATTCCCAGTTAAGTTTGTCCTCATATCTCAGCTTTGGGATGAGATAGGCTGAAAATAATCACACCTTTGTGTAAGTCAGGACCTGCCTAATCAACACCGTGAGTTTGGAAGAAATCTGAGACGGTCAAAATATTAGTTGGGTGAAATATGTGACCTCCTCAGATCTTCTTCAAACCCACACCGTGTGTCAGGGAGGTCCTGACAAAGACAGTGGTGTGGTAATTGTTGCCCTACCACATCCCAAAGCTGAGATATAGGGACATGTTTTGCTGCATAAAATGTATAACTGTAAATTTCATGATGGGATTCCTACTTCCAGTGAAGCTAGGTAAACACATGAGTAGAATTGTGCGATCAGAAAAGCCTAGTCAGTCCAATATATCCTACATTGCATCTGTATTTTGCTTTATTGGACATATAACAAGCTCATAAATTTAATTCCAATATATTCAACACCAATAAACCTATTGAGAGAAAATCACAGTTAAGTTTGTCCTCATATCTCAGCTTTGGTATGAGATAGGCTGAAAATAATCACACCTTTGTGTAAGTCAGGACCTGCCTAATCAACACCGTGAGTTTGGAAGAAATCTGAGACGGTCAAAAATTTAGTTGGGTGAAATATGTGACCTCCTCAGATCTTCTTCAAACCCACACCGTGTGTCAGAGAGGTCCTGACAAAGACAGTGGTGTGGTAATTGTTGCCCTACCACATCCCAAAGCTAAGATATAGGGACATGTTGTGCTGCATAAAATGTAGAACTGTAAATTTCATGATGGGATTCCTACTTCCAGTGAAGCTAGGTAAACACATGAGTAGAAGGGTGCGATCAGAAAAGCCTAGTCAGTCCAACATATCCTACATTGCATCTGTATTTTGCTTTATTGGACATATAAAAAGCTCATAAATTTAATTCCAATATATTCAACACCAATAAACCTATTGAGAGAAATTCCCAGTTAAGTTTGTCCTCATATCTCAGCTTTGGTATGAGATAGGCTGAAAATAATCACACCTTTGTGTAAGTCAGGACCTGCCTAATCAACACCGTGAGTTTGGAAGAAATCTGAGACGGTCAAAAATTGAGTCTAAAAAACACAAAGGGGTACCCCTTAGTGTTTTTTTTGGGTGAAATATGTGACCTCCTCAGCTCTTCTTCAAACCCACACTGTGTGTCAGAGAGGTCCTGGCGAAGACAGTGGTGTGGTAAATTTTGCCCTACCACATCCCAAAGCTGAGATATAGGGACATGTTTTGCTGCATAAAATGTATAACAGTAAATTTCATGATGGAATTCCTACTTCCAGTGAAGCTAGGTAAACACAAGAGTAGATGGGTGTGATCAGAAAAGCCTAGTCAGTCCAATATATCCTACATTGCATCTGTATTTTGCTTTATTGGACGTATAAAAAGCTCATAAATTTAATTCCAATATATTCAACACCAATAAACCTATTGAGAGAAATTCCCAGTTAAGTTTGTCCTCATATCTCAGCTTTGGGATGAGATAGGCTGAAAATAATCACACCTTTGTGTAAGTCAGGACCTGCCTAATCAACACCGTGAGTTAGGAAGTAATCTGAGACGGTCAAAAATTTAGTTGGGTGAAATATGTGACCTCTTCAGATCTTCTTCAATCCCACACCGTGTGTCAGAGAGGTCCTGACAAAGACAGTGGTGTGGTAATTGTTGCCCTACCACATCCCAAAGCTAAGATATAGGGACATGTTGTGCTGCATAAAATGTAGAACTGTAAATTTCATGATGGGATTCCTACTTCCAGTGAAGCTAGGTAAACACATGAGTAGAAGGGTGCGATCAGAAAAGCCTAGTCAGTCCAACATATCCTACATTGCATCTGTATTTTGCTTTATTGGACATATAAAAAGCTCATAAATTTAATTCCAATATATTCAACACCAATAAACCTATTGAGAGAAATTCCCAGTTAAGTTTGTCCTCATATCTCAGCTTTGGTATGAGATAGGCTGAAAATAATCACACCTTTGTGTAAGTCAGGACCAGCCTAATCAACACCGTGAGTTTGGAAGAAATCTGAGACGGTCAAAAATTGAGTCTAAAAAACACAAAGGGGTACCCCTTATTGTTTTTTTTTGGGTGAAATATGTGACCTCCTCAGCTCTTCTTCAAACCCACACCGTGTGTCAGAGAGGTCCTGACGAAGACAGTGGTGTGGTAAATTTTGCCCTACCACATCCCAAAGCTGAGATATAGGGACATGTTTTGCTGCATAAAATGTATAACTGTAAATTTCATGATGGAATTCCTACTTCCAGTGAAGCTAGGTAAACACAAGAGTAGATGGGTGCGATCAGAAAAGCCTAGTCAGTCCAATATATCCTACATTGCATCTGTATTTTGCTTTATTGGACGTATAAAAAGCTCATAAATTTAATTCCAATATATTCAACACCAATAAACCTATTGAGAGAAATTCCCAGTTAAGTTTGTCCTCATATCTCAGCTTTGGGATGAGATAGGCTGAAAATAATCACACCTTTGTGTAAGTCAGGACCTGCCTAATCAACACCGTGAGTTTGGAAGAAATCTGAGACGGTCAAAATATTAGTTGGGTGAAATATGTGACCTCCTCAGATCTTCTTCAAACCCACACCGTGTGTCAGGGAGGTCCTGACAAAGACAGTGGTGTGGTAATTGTTGCCCTACCACATCCCAAAGCTGAGATATAGGGACATGTTTTGCTGCATAAAATGTATAACTGTAAATTTCATGATGGGATTCCTACTTCCAGTGAAGCTAGGTAAACACATGAGTAGAAGGGTGCGATCAGAAAAGCCTAGTCAGTCCAATATATTCTACATTGCATCTGTATTTTGCTTTATTGGACGTATAAAAAGCTCATAAATTTAATTCCAATATATTCAACACCAATAAACCTATTGAGAGAAATTCCCAGTTAAGTTTGTCCTCATATCTCAGCTTTGGGATGAGATAGGCTGAAAATAATCACACCTTTGTGTAAGTCAGGACCTGCCTAATCAACACCGTGAGTTTGGAAGAAATCTGAGACGGTCAAAATATTAGTTGGGTGAAATATGTGACCTCCTCAGATCTTCTTCAAACCCACACCGTGTGTCAGGGAGGTCCTGACAAAGACAGTGGTGTGGTAATTGTTGCCCTACCACATCCCAAAGCTGAGATATAGGGACATGTTTTGCTGCATAAAATGTATAACTGTAAATTTCATGATGGGATTCCTACTTCCAGTGAAGCTAGGTAAACACATGAGTAGAATTGTGCGATCAGAAAAGCCTAGTCAGTCCAATATATCCTACATTGCATCTGTATTTTGCTTTATTGGACATATAACAAGCTCATAAATTTAATTCCAATATATTCAACACCAATAAACCTATTGAGAGAAAATCACAGTTAAGTTTGTCCTCATATCTCAGCTTTGGTATGAGATAGGCTGAAAATAATCACACCTTTGTGTAAGTCAGGACCTGCCTAATCAACACCGTGAGTTTGGAAGAAATCTGAGACGGTCAAAAATTTAGTTGGGTGAAATATGTGACCTCCTCAGATCTTCTTCAAACCCACACCGTGTGTCAGAGAGGTCCTGACAAAGACAGTGGTGTGGTAATTGTTGCCCTACCACATCCCAAAGCTAAGATATAGGGACATGTTGTGCTGCATAAAATGTAGAACTGTAAATTTCATGATGGGATTCCTACTTCCAGTGAAGCTAGGTAAACACATGAGTAGAAGGGTGCGATCAGAAAAGCCTAGTCAGTCCAACATATCCTACATTGCATCTGTATTTTGCTTTATTGGACATATAAAAAGCTCATAAATTTAATTCCAATATATTCAACACCAATAAACCTATTGAGAGAAATTCCCAGTTAAGTTTGTCCTCATATCTCAGCTTTGGTATGAGATAGGCTGAAAATAATCACACCTTTGTGTAAGTCAGGACCTGCCTAATCAACACCGTGAGTTTGGAAGAAATCTGAGACGGTCAAAAATTGAGTCTAAAAAACACAAAGGGGTACCCCTTAGTGTTTTTTTTGGGTGAAATATGTGACCTCCTCAGCTCTTCTTCAAACCCACACTGTGTGTCAGAGAGGTCCTGGCGAAGACAGTGGTGTGGTAAATTTTGCCCTACCACATCCCAAAGCTGAGATATAGGGACATGTTTTGCTGCATAAAATGTATAACAGTAAATTTCATGATGGAATTCCTACTTCCAGTGAAGCTAGGTAAACACAAGAGTAGATGGGTGTGATCAGAAAAGCCTAGTCAGTCCAATATATCCTACATTGCATCTGTATTTTGCTTTATTGGACGTATAAAAAGCTCATAAATTTAATTCCAATATATTCAACACCAATAAACCTATTGAGAGAAATTCCCAGTTAAGTTTGTCCTCATATCTCAGCTTTGGGATGAGATAGGCTGAAAATAATCACACCTTTGTGTAAGTCAGGACCTGCCTAATCAACACCGTGAGTTAGGAAGTAATCTGAGACGGTCAAAAATTTAGTTGGGTGAAATATGTGACCTCTTCAGATCTTCTTCAATCCCACACCGTGTGTCAGAGAGGTCCTGACAAAGACAGTGGTGTGGTAATTGTTGCCCTACCACATCCCAAAGCTAAGATATAGGGACATGTTGTGCTGCATAAAATGTAGAACTGTAAATTTCATGATGGGATTCCTACTTCCAGTGAAGCTAGGTAAACACATGAGTAGAAGGGTGCGATCAGAAAAGCCTAGTCAGTCCAACATATCCTACATTGCATCTGTATTTTGCTTTATTGGACATATAAAAAGCTCATAAATTTAATTCCAATATATTCAACACCAATAAACCTATTGAGAGAAATTCCCAGTTAAGTTTGTCCTCATATCTCAGCTTTGGTATGAGATAGGCTGAAAATAATCACACCTTTGTGTAAGTCAGGACCAGCCTAATCAACACCGTGAGTTTGGAAGAAATCTGAGACGGTCAAAAATTGAGTCTAAAAAACACAAAGGGGTACCCCTTATTGTTTTTTTTTGGGTGAAATATGTGACCTCCTCAGCTCTTCTTCAAACCCACACCGTGTGTCAGAGAGGTCCTGACGAAGACAGTGGTGTGGTAAATTTTGCCCTACCACATCCCAAAGCTGAGATATAGGGACATGTTTTGCTGCATAAAATGTATAACTGTAAATTTCATGATGGAATTCCTACTTCCAGTGAAGCTAGGTAAACACAAGAGTAGATGGGTGCGATCAGAAAAGCCTAGTCAGTCCAATATATCCTACATTGCATCTGTATTTTGCTTTATTGGACGTATAAAAAGCTCATAAATTTAATTCCAATATATTCAACACCAATAAACCTATTGAGAGAAATTCCCAGTTAAGTTTGTCCTCATATCTCAGCTTTGGGATGAGATAGGCTGAAAATAATCACACCTTTGTGTAAGTCAGGACCTGCCTAATCAACATCGTGAGTTTGGAAGAAATCTGAGACGGTCAAAAATTTAGTCTGAAAAAACACAAAGGGGTACCCCTTAGTGTTTTTTTGGGTGAAATATGTGACCTCCTCAGCTCTTCTTCAAACCCACACCGTGTGTCAGGGAGGTCCTGCCAAAGACAGTGGTGTGGTAATTGTTGCCCTACCACATCCCAAACCTGAGATATAGTGACATGTTGCGCTGCATAAAATGTATAACTGTAAATTTCATGATGGGATTCCTACTCCCAGTAAGTCTAGGTAAACACAAGAGTAGAAGGGTGCGATCAGAAAAGCCTAGTCAGTCCAATATATCCTAAATTGCATCTGTATTTTGCTTTATTGGACATATAAAAAGCTCATAAATTTAATTCCAATATATTCAACACCAATAAACCTACTGAGAGAATATCCAAGTTATGTTAGTCCTCATATCTCAGCTTTGGGATGAGATAGGCTGAAAATAATCACACCTTTGTGTAAGTCAGGACCTGCCTAATCAACATCGTGAGTTTGGAAGAAATCTGAGACGGTCAAAAATTTTGTCTGAAAAAACACAAAGGGGTACCCCTTAGTGTTTTTTTGGGTGAAATATGTGACCTCCTCAGCTCTTCTTCAAACCCACACCGTGTGTCAGAGAGGTCCTGACGAAGACAGTGGTGTGGTAATTTTTGCCCTACCACATCCCAAAGCTAAGATATAGGGACGTGCTATGCTGCATAAAATTAATAACTGTAAATTTCATGATAGGATTCCTGCTTTCAGAGAAGCTAGGTAAACACAAGAGTAGAAGGGTGCGATCAGAAAAGCCTAGTCAGTCCAATATATCCTACATTGCATCTGTATTTTGCTTTATTGGACATATAACAAGCTCATAAATTTAATTCCAATATATTCAACACCAATAAACCTATTGAGAGAAAATCCCAGTTAAGTTTGTCCTCATATCTCAGCTTTGGGATGAGTTAGGCTGAAAATAATCACACCTTTGTGTAAGTCAGGACCTGCCTAATCAACATCGTGAGTTTGGAAGAAATCTGAGACGGTCAAAAATTTAGTCTAAAAAAACACAAAGGGGTACCCCTTAGTGTTTTTTTGGGTAAAATATGTGACCTCTTCAGATCTTCTTCAAACCCACACCGTGTGTCAGGGATGTCCTTACGAAGACAGTGTTATGGTACTTTTTGACCTACCACATCCCAAAGCTGAGATAAAGGGACATGTTTTGCTGCATAAAATGTATAACTGTAAATTTCATGATTGGATTCCTACTTCCAGGGAAGCTACGTAAACACATGAGTAGAAGTGTGCGATCAGAAAAGCCTAGTCAGTCCAATATATCCTACATTGCATCTGTATTTTGCTTTATTGGATGTATAACAAGCTCATAAGTTTAATTCCAATATATTTAACAACAATAAACCTATTGAGAGAAAATAGATAGGCTGAAAATAATCACAACCCTGTGTAAATCAGGACCTGCTTAATCAACTTCGTGAGTTTGGAAGAAATATGAGACAGTCAAAAATTTAGTCTAAAAAAACACAAAGGGTTTAGTGGTTTTTTTTGGGTGAAAAATGTGACCTCCTCAGATCTTCTTCAAACCCACACTGTGTGTCAGGGACATCCTGACGAAGACAGTGGTGTGGTAAATTTTGTCCTACCACACCCGAAAGCTGAGATATAGGGACATGTTTTGGTCCATAAAATGTATAACTGTAATAATAATAATAATAATATTAGGCCAATTTTTTTTTATTCTGTGGAGTCCCAGAATCTAAAGTGTTCATTACTATACTTGAAGATGTCAGGCTATGTAAACAGGAGAGACGCTCACGGTTTTTAGCAGGAACAGTTTTACTTCAGAGATGTTAACGTGCAAAGCACACCGTAAAGAGAGAGCAGTCACAACAAAAAATCCAAAGAATAGAGAAGTACACGCTGAGGTCAAAAACAAAACATATCAAACAATAGCAGTCCAGATCCAAAAAGACAGAGTCAAGAGAAATGTAAGAAATGGTCATACACGGGTTGACTTTCATAAACAAGGTTCACTTAGTAAGTAACAAAGAGTTATCAATACTTCTCAAGTGGCAGATACAAAAGCCTGAGTTTATATAGTAACTGAATGATTATGTCAAATATAAAACAGCTGTAACTTAAAACTCAGGTGACCCGGAGCACACCAAAGAGTTCCCATTGGTTGATGGAGTCATGTGACCATTCGTTGAACCATGGGAACTGAAGTCCCCAGAGTAATTCACAGACTCAAGTGGTAATATGTCATGAAGTGAGGGAGGAAGTGAGGCGTCCACAGAGACAGGTGTGACAGAAAATCAGTTAAGAGGTTACTCTTTCATATCATAATGGGAGTAATTTGGTTTCATTATAACTGATGTACAACAAGACTGACTGTGTTCTCGACCCATTCAATGACTTTGTTTGATATTTCCTAAATAGAAAGTTTTTCTCCATTGCATACACAGGAAATGTGCACATAGTTCTGAAAACTTGAAGTTCATGTATCAACAATATTTGTTTTTTTTAATCCACTGAAATATCATACTAAATTACAGTTTTACAGATGTCTAAACATACACTGCATCATTTAGGAAACTTTGGTCACCTGGAAACACGGTCCTTCAAAATTCTACTTCCTGATTCCCAATAAGTCTCACTCATGTTGCCCCTGATCTTTTGTAAGGGCATAAAAGAGGCAGGGTGTGGAGTAATTTGTTTCATGCCTTTTACAATAAATATATTTATGTTTTTGTATCTGCCCTTTTTTTTCCTTGTAGCATTTCTCAATGTTTGATACGTATTATGTAAAATGGGTCATGTGTGTTACATACAGTTTACATGTAGGATTGTTAATTCTGTTTTGGGACAGAAAACTTACACTTCACCAAAATGAAAAAAAAAAAACATTGATTTTCCACACCCTCATATGAATTTGAATATATAACATGGATTCAAAAGCATCCAAATACACATTTGATCGTAGTGTTTTGAATTTATCATATCAGTGTGTATTTGATGCTCTGTAAGATATAAGCATATAACACCTATGTGTAGTGTTTTAGTGAAAGGAATCAGGTTTGAGGAGAGAGAACATGGTTCTCGGGGTTGTGTTTCATATTGCCAGAGATTTGTGGCTTTTTGACAAAGTAATAAACTTTTGAGGTTATTACTTCAGAACTAGGGTTAGTAAAATCACCATCAGCGGAAATACCCTCAAAAACAGCAAGAGGCTGTGTGTGTGTGTGTGTGTGTGTGTGTGTGTTACATAAATACCTTAAGTCAAGGGGATTTCTCTTTCTCTTGAGACGAATGTGTGTTCCCCACAAAGAGGAGGAATCCCCATAACCTGATGAAGCCTGTACCTGAGAACAGTGTCAGGGTTAAGCTTGTACTTATGGATAATGTAAGGCTAAGTGAGTTTCACATTTGTGTATGTGTAACTCTGTATGTACGTAACTGTCGTCCATAAGAAAACAGTGAAGTCCACACCCAGAGAAAGATAGAGTCTAGGGCAGTGCTCCCTCTCACTCTTCCTTTAGTGCAGTTAGCGGCACTGTGGGACAGTCCAGCTCAGTCTTTGTGAGGCACTTTCACCAGACTTGTTACAGCCAGCTTTTTTAATGGAAACTAACATGTGTGAGGGGTAAGCAGAGTACATCCAGTCTTCCAATGTATCCAACAGGCTAATGCCTCATAGCTAGCATTCACAGTTAATTTGTGAGTATTTTCCCGCCAAATCTACATTCTTCATATTTAGGACAAATATCTCGATTAATTTTCTGATTTTAACAGACTTTTATAGTTTAGATCAACAGTGTTTTCAGAGTCTCAGTCTGCTCTACATTTTTTTGCCAGTTTATATAAATAATTATTTAGGTATTTAATTTTCAGTTTCAAAACTGGGACAAGTGTTTCATAAAGGAAATAGAAGTATAAATGTAGGGCTTAATAAAATGAATGAAATAACATCACGTTATTAAAATAATGTTGATTTTACCAACAAAAAAACAACAACATGATTTAATATAGATTTTAACTAAGTCAGGGTCTAAAATTATGACTCAGCTGCATTTAGTTTGGAATGATATATTTGTTAAATCTTTTCCAATAATTTTTTTTATGTAAAAAATACAAAACCCATATCTTAATATAATACAGAATTTCTAGCAAAGCATTCATTCATTATCTGTAACTGCTTATCCAATTCAGGGTCACAGTTGGTCCAGAGCCTGCCTTGAATCATTGGGCACAAGGCAGGAATACACCCTGGAGGGGGCATCAGTCCTTCACAGGGCAACACAGACACACATTCTCTCACACCTACAGACACTTTTGAGTCGCCAGTCCACCTATCAAAATGTGTTTTTAGACTGTGAGAGGAAACCCATGCAGAAACAGGGAGAATACACCAACTCCTCACAGAGGGTCACCCAGAGTGGGAATCGAACCCACAACCTCCAGGTCCCTGGAGCTGTGTGACTGCAACGCTTCCTGCTGCGCCACCTCTCACCTCTCACGTGCTGCTGTGCCGCTCTAGCAAAGCAATTAAATCTAAATGTATGATTTATTACATCATCCCCTTATTGTTATCAAACCTTTATAAGATAAAATGTTCACATACATTATTCATATGAATAGTTAATTAAAGGTAATTAATGCATGATTAAGTTAAAGCCCTGTCTTCTTCATCTACAGAGAGTGGACAGAGGAAGTGAATTCCAGCGGTCGTCCCTTTAAACAATGTAAAGGGAAGCATGTGAATTTATCAGAGATGAGAGAGGACCCCACACTAAACAACTAAACAACACCAGTAGATTGACCAGAGGAGGATGGGTCACCCCTTGTGAGCCTTGGTTCCTCCCAAGGTTTCTTCCTCAGCTGGGGGAGTTTTTCCTTGCCACTGTCACCCCTGGCTTGCTCATTTGAGGGTTTTACAATTTGTTTTTACACTTCATGTCAAATCTTGTCTTACTGGAATGCTGTGAAGCATCAGTTGTGAAAAGCGCTATATAAATAAATTTGATTTGATTTGATACCTACCTGTGGTGGAGTCTGTCAGTGAAAGGTATTGAAATTGATGATGCTGAAAATAATTTTCTATTGGCCAGTTCTTTAGATGATTTGGCTGATGTGGAGCAGCATTTCTTGCAGAAATTCACTACTTCTCTGGCATTTCAAAACAAGTCTTGCTATAGCAACATTTGCTTCACCATTCTTCTGAGAGAGCTCCTGTTTTGGTATGCCAGGAAGTTCTGTAGGAAGTTTGCTTCTGTGTTCCGTGTCCTGGACACCAGACTCTACAAAAAAGAAATCTCATAATCCGTGGTGGTGCATCCACTGCACGTTAGAGGTCTGACTATTATTATGTATGGGATAATGTGGCTATACCTTTCCACATGGAACCACACTGGACTCTGGGTGTGAGTCATCAAAAACTTTACAACAGCTTGAGACTGTTCAAGATCGCTGAACCCAATCTCTTGAGGATACAGGACACTGCACTAAATCAGCAAAAGGCTGATGGAATACTGGGGGAACTGGCTTCAAAGTATTGTTTATAATCTGAATTATAATATCCCTCAGGGACTATCTAGCAGTTTTGTCTGTTCTGTTTCCTTGAGGGCCTCTGTTTTTCAGCACAGGGATTTTTATCAGTCTTGTATTAAAATGATGAAATGCTTTTTAAGAATGCTTTAACAGGTTGTTTACATTCCCCTACACTGCTCACATTCTCCACCTAAAGAATGGAAAGCTGTAATTTTAGCACTTTGAGATTTCCTTGAAATGTAAAGTATCACACCCTCATCCTGTCAGGTCTGTTTTCCACGCCATGTGCTCTCTCAGCACATGGCTCTGTCTGTTATTCTCCATGTCTCCACCCTTGTTCCATCTTTGTTCCGCCTCCTTGTCCATAATCCTCATTATCTGTTTCAGGTGTGTCTCGTCTGTATGACGTATTTAAGTTCCCTTGTGTCATTTCCTTGTATTGGTCATTCATTTTGTTTCCTATTTCAAGTCATGTCATTTCTTTCCTCCAAGTCTTGTTGTTTCTCTTCCAGTGTTTCCATGTCTTGTTCCTTAGTCCGGTATGTCTTTCTCTGTCGTCTCCTCATTCTAAGTCCTAGTATTGTTACGCTCTCCATGTCTATGTTTGTCTGTTTAGCTTATCGTGCTGTCATGTTGCTTAGTCCAGTCTGTTTATCTCTGTCATTTCCTCATTTCATTTCCTATATCTTGTTGTTTCCATAGTTGCTTGTTTTTGGTTTGTTATATATTTTGTTTAAATAAAGGAACTGTGTTTTAGTGTGTGCATCCGTCACCATCAGTCCACCCCATGTGATTCCTGACATAAAGTGCATTACAAATAAAATGTATTATTATTATTAATAATCTGATTGGTGTGATTACTGGTATAAGTAATGGCAGAGAGAAAACATCAGCATCGCTGCACAACCCAGTGAACAGAACAGAGAGGACCAATCAGCAGTGTTTAATTTTTATGTAATGCTTCCGAAATGTTTAAAATACTTTCCGTTAAATTCTAGACCCAGTGTAGTGCACTTTGTGTGGATTGTGATGATTATAAGTAGCGATGGGTTGAGTGAGACTTTTCAAACTGCAACACATTTGACAAAATATTTTTATGCTTTAACACCTTTACTACGCCACCTGTTGTTCCAATAAAAATACTGCACTACAGTTTCCTGATTCACTGTAGATTGTCTGAACTGACACCAAAGCACCAGGTAGTCTCTTTTACTTGGAAGCTTGCATTTCATCTGAGAATATTTTTTTTTACTTGCATAAAAATAATGTTCAAAAATATTGAATGTTAAATTTTAAAAAAGGCCATCATTGAATATGAATGTAGAATTTACAACTTTTAAACACCAACATAAATAACAGAAGATGAGTTAAATATCTCAAGAATATATTTTTTTTTGCTGCAGTGGGACTTGAATTGAAAACTTGAACGTCCTTGTGTTCAAAATGGTAAAGCAAATGGAAGCTTAAACATGGAAAATGTTCATATGTCCAGTAACTATGCCGAAACCTGGTGGGCATTTTATGACAATGCAACAGAATGCATAGGGCAGTGAGAGGAGAGAGTTGGTTCTGGGAGCTCTGGAACTTTGTTTGGGGCATTATGAGAGGAGGGAGCTGGTCCCTAGGAGGTCTGGAACATAGAGCACTGTTCAAAAATAAAACATTCATTCATTATCTGTAACCGCTTATCCAGTTGAGGGTCACGATGGGTCCAGAGCCTTCCTGGAATCATTGGGCGCAAGGCATGAATACACCCTGGAGGGGGCACCAGTCCTTCACAGGGCAACACAGACACATTCACACTTTTGGACACTTTTGAGTCGCCAATCCACCTACCAACGTGTGTTTTTGGACTGTGGGAGGAAACCAGAGCACCCAAAGGAAACCCTCGCAGACTCGGGGAGAACACACCAACTCCTTACAGACAGTCACCTGGAGCGGGAATCAAACCCACAACCTCCAGGTCCCTGGAGCTGTGTGACTGCGACACTACCTGCTGCACCACCAAAATAAAACATGACCAAACATATTAAATGTAAATTTGAAAAATAAACTATGTGAAAAAATTATCCACAGCTCAAGGAGGTGTAAACTTTCTAATTTGAAGCCACATGTTAGATTAGATTAGATTAGATTAGATTAGATTCAACTTTATTGTCATTGTGCAGAGTACAAGTACAGGGCCAATGAAATGTAGTTAGCATTTAAACAGAAGTGCAATATATAACATTATTTACATAATTTACATAAAGTGCAGTTGTGATTATTTACTCAACTCAACTCAACTTTATTTATAGAGCACTTTAAAAAACACCAACAGCTAAAACAAAGTGCTGTACAAAAGATATTTATAAAACAAAATAAAACAAAATAAAATAAAATAACCAATAAGGAAAAATAAATAACTTAAATAAAAACAAAACTAATAAAACAAAACAAAACAAACGTCTCATGCTGGGTTGAAAGCCAAGGAATAAAAGTGGGTTTTAAGATAGGTTTTAAAAATCGAAAGTGAAGAAGCCTGCCTAATCTGTAATGGCAGGCTATTCCACAGTTTTGGCGCAACAATTAAAAAGGCTTTATCTCCTCTGAGCTTACGTTTTGACCTCGGCACCTCCAGGAGCAGCTTATCAGCTGACCTGAGGCACCGAGCAGAGACATGGGGATGTAGTAGCTCAGTGAGGTAAGGTGGGGCTAGTCCATTTAAAGATTTAAAAACAAATAAGAGAATCCTAAAATGTACTCTAAAATGCACAGGCAACCAGTGGAGAATGGGGGTTATATGCTCCCTCTTACGTGATCCCGTTAAGAGTCGGGCAGCAGCATTTTGAACTAATTGAAGACGTCTGAGGGAGGACTGGCTGACTCCAAAATACAGTGCATTGCAGTAATCCAGCCGGGATGTGATGAAGGCATGGATTACTGTTTGAAAGTGCTCGTGTGAGAGAAATGGCTTCACCTTTGCCAGCTGTCTCAGGTGGAATAAGCTGGACCTAACTACTGTGCCTATTTGGCGGTCCAATTTAAAATCACTGTCCATCTTAAAACACAAATTTAAGATTGTTGGCTTCACATACAAAGTCAAGGGGCTCAAATCAACTGGAGGGGCTTCACAGGGCCCACTGGGACCAAACACCATCACTTCTGTTTTGTTTTCATTAAAATGTAAAAAATGTAAAGCCATCCAGTCTTTAATGTCATTGAGACATAACAACAGTGGTTTAATCGAGAAAGCATCTTTCTTCTATAAAGGGACATATATCTGGCTGTCATCAGCATAACAGTGGAATGTAATGCCATGTTTTCTCAAGATAGAGCCCAATGGGAGCAGATAAAGTGAGAAAAGGAGGGGTCCTAAGATTGAGCCCTATGGAACTCCATATGATAGGGGAGCTGAGGAGGATTCTGAGCCAGCAAAACTCACACACAAAGTTCTGTCCATCAGATAGGACCTAAACCAGTCCAAAGCACTACCACAAATGCCGACTAGATGCTGCAAGCGGGAAACTAAAATGTTGTGATCCACTGTGTCAAAAGCAGCAGTTAGATCCAGCAGAACAAGAATTGCATGGTCCCCAGAATCATTGGCCAGGAGAATATCATTGAAAACCCTGAGCAACGCTGACTCCAGACTGAAAAACCTCCAGAATATTATGCTCATCCAAAAATAATTTCAGTTGAGCATAAACAACTTTCTCCAAGATCTTTGAAATAAAAGGCAGCTCGGAAATAGGCCTATAATTAGCCAATACAGTATTGGTCGAGGCCAGGTTTCTTGAGCAAGGGTTGAACTACAGCATGTTTAAAACTCACAGGAACAACACCAGAAGACAGGCTGCTGTTAATAATGGCCAGAACCTGCTGCCCTATAGTATGAAAAATCTCTTTTAGAAAGTGAGGAGGCAAAACATCACAAGGAGAACCTGAGGGCTTTAAATGGCCCAACACATCCTCCAAGTGTGACAGAGTCACCGGCTCAAACCTATCAAACACAGCCAAGCAAGGGGCAGAGTCAGAGGGGTCAACAGCAGGAGCTGTGAAAGAGCTCTTGCAGTAACAATCTTATCAATAAAAATGCTTCCAAACAGACAGGCTGAGGGGCCTTAAGAACAGAGTCAATGGTTTTAAATAACACACGTGGCTTATGACAATTTGCCATAATAATATTTGACAATTGTTCTCTCTTAACCTCTTTGATAGTGCTCTGGTAAGAATGACAGCAGTCTTTTAACATTTGAAATGAAACCTGCAGCTTAACCTTTTTCCATCGGCGTTCAGTTCTGTGACACTTCTGCTTTGCTGCACACACTCGGTCATTGAACCAGGGCTCAGGTTTAACTTTGGGCTGTTTAGTTCTTAATGGAGCCACTGAGTCCAGTATAGTTTGGCAGGAGGAGTGAAACCAGGAGCTGAGCTCCTCCGTATTAACAGAGGCTGAGTCAGGAGGAGAACAAAGCTGGTCGAAAGCACAGGTGAACTGACTGGCAGTGAAAGAGTTAAAACTCCGACCAAGCTGAGCAGGAGCGTAAGGTTTAAAAGCAGCACAGGATAAAACAACATCAAATAAAACAGGCATGTGATCAGAAAACCCACTTTCATGGATCTCTAAATTTAACACAGACAACCCATAAGACAGAACAAGGTCTAAGGTATGTCCATGTTCATGTGTGGGCCCGGACACATACTGCACTAAATTAAAAGAGTCAATGATGTTTACAAAGTCCTTCACCAGCGGTTTATCTGGACAGCAGACGTGAATGTTAAAATCCCCGACGATAAGGATGCGGTCATAGTTCGGCATATGTCCCGCCAAAAAATCAGAAAAGTCATTTATGAAATCCTTATTGTATTTAGGGGGTCGATAGATGACAGCACACAGCACCGGGTCAGAGCTGCCCACCTCAAATAAAGTGACCTCAAAATTGGAAAATGAAGGTGATACAGCGCGCTGTTTACATTTAAAATTATTTTTAAAAACAGTCGCCTTTCCTCCTCCCCCGCCTGACGTCCGCAGGGTATTAAAATAACCACAGCCAGCCGGCAGAAGTTCAACGAGAGCCCTGTACTCACCAGCACCAATCCAAGTCTCTGTCACAAAAAGAAAATCCAGGCTTTGGGAAGAGAAGAAGTCCCTCAGGATAAAAGTTTTTTTTGCCAGTGATCTGGCGTTCACAAGGCTGATCCTGGCAGGAGCTGAGGCCTGTGCTTTAGACAGATTAGGAGCACAAAGCGACGTCCTCAAGTTGCGGGGATTCACCCCACGCTCGCGGAGCCAGGAAAAGCAGGGGCGGTGAGGACAGGATCCCTCATCCAGGCCAATGACAGGTACCAGGGAGATGCTGATGGTCTCCAGGAAATGCCAGGACACAACAAATTGGGGGGATAATCCATGTCGTGGCCGGGAACTGGATGATGATTGTGAGAGGCAGACCTTTAGTTTCACTAGCCGACCGCCATGTTTACCGCGGCGGCGGCGACGCTTTCGCCGAATTGTTTGGGCCAAGGCCCGGTGCAGGTGATTCGGAATACCCGATAGGTGCAGGGGCAGAGGGTTCTGTCCACTATGATTAAAAACACCTAGATCACAGATATTATATCTAAGATCCAGGAGAAATTGGCGATCATACACCAGTAGAGACTTCATATGTGAAGTGCCAAAGCTTAGCAACACCAACAACACAAGGCAAAGTGAGAGCAGCAGACGGCCAGCCACACACACCGGCGCCATCTTGATCACTATTTACATAAAGTGCAGTTATGAAATGACATTATGATTATGGATTGTGATTAAAGTGCAGTTGTGATATGACATTGTGATTATGGTAGTTAAAGTAACCATATATGTTACATGTATAACTGAAAATGACAATATTTTGGGGTGTATCTTAAATTGAGCTCAGAAGATACATTCAATACAGTTTAACCAATGTGAATGTTCAAATCTAATACACTACACATAACCCTGTCACTGTTCCCTTGATTTAGAACAGACAGATCAAATCAAAGCTGTCTTTAAAGAGCCCAAATACAGATAGGTGATTAATGGTACAAGGAATCCGGAGGACAGTGTAAGAACTAAAACACATGGATGCTGAGAAGTAATTTGCCTATCCACATCCAGTTGGACCACAGTGCTCACATTAATATATTAATCTCCCTCAGTGCACCAGACCTCAAGCACTACAAACAGTAGACTAAGGAGCAATCAACAGCATCAAAGCTCCATTCAAGACAGGGAGATGACATAATGTATGGAACCTGAGGGTAATTTTAATGAGTGTAATTTATGTAATTTATCCAAACCTGACACTGAGCCACTTGTCCCAAACTCCTTGGGTCTGGGTTTGCTCCCAGCTGCTTAAATTGGAACAGAGCACACAATCATACAGAAAAAAATGCCTCAGATAATCCACAGACCAATAAAATAATAATGAAAAAATGTACTTTGTGGTGTATCTCAGATTTGTCTGGCATTCTTCTGTACCTTTGGTTTGGAACAGATGACCTGACTCAAAACCAGCTTAGAACTGACCAAATGCAGGAAGGTGTTCATCAGTACAAAGAGTTTAGAGCATGGTGTATGAACTAAAACACAGGGATGCTGGGAAATAATTTTCCTTTAAGATGTTTTAAAGTGTTTCTGGTAGTGCAGTGGTAAAGTACTATGCCATTGTATTAAAGGTTGCTGGTTCAAACCCAGCTCAATGCAACTTGCTCATGAGCACACTGTTATTAATCCTTTTTCCTTTGGAAAAATAATAGTAAAACAAACTAATTAAATAAAATTAACTAAAATATTACAAAATAAACATAACAACAGCTCTGAGCTTTTTCCTCACTACAATCTAAAAATATATATATAACAGTGTGCCAGTTGTATTGTGCTAGGTTTGAACCAGTGACCTTTAGTATGATGGAGTAGCTCTTTACCACTGCACTATCAGAGACACTTTACAGTCCCACTATGTCTCCTAGGTCTATCTAATTGTACTAAAGACTCTGTGTCTTCTATTATCCCTCTACACCTCCAATATTTCCACCATGTCTGCTAGGTCTTCCTCAATGTCTATATCTATGTCAAGGGCAGTTTTGTGTTTTCTTTCTCTTATCCAAGGGCCTTTGTTTGAGCACACTGGCTTTCAGTGCCTCCTTGATTTGTTTTCCCGCCTTTTTTCCACCACTTCTTGTGGTTTCTAATTCCACCCTTTTTCAGCAGCCCCCACTAGTGCAGTGGTAAGCAAATGGCTGTTGGATCAAACCCAGCTCAATCTAACTTGCACATTTTGATTTTCCCTTAATGAAATTGATAATCCATCCATCCATCCATTATCTGTAACCGCTTATCCAATTTAGGGTCGTGGGAAATTGATAATAAAATTAACTATTAAAATAACTTAAAAAAATAACAATGCAAAATAAAAATGATAGCGCAATAAGCAAAACAATGGATCTGCACTACCCCACCAATTTATCCCATAATAAAATGTTTGAATTGTATTCACTACTTTTTGTACACACTACTCTGTAGGATCTATGTCTGGTAGGTCTTTCTACATTTCATAAAGAATTCTACATGTCTCAAAAAGTCCCTATGCCTCATATGTAATAATTTCTTCCCCTTTGTGGCCCCTACATTTTTATCTTCCCTCTATGTCTGCAAGATGTTTCTACAATGCTAACAGTATTAAATAAATTATGCACTAGTCAAAGTGGTTTACAATTTCCAATTTGAAGCAACATGCGAATCTATCTACTGCATTGGATCTTCAGCCCAAGCCATCTGAGAAGTAACATATTGCATGAGACTGTTGTATTGTTTTTTTCCTTTGGATCTGAATTGTACCATTTCTCCTATAACATTTTGGACTGTTTTAGAGATCACACATTCCCTGTTTTAAACACCTTTGATAAGAACTGATTGTTAACTTTACGACAGTGCACCAGGAACTCAGATGATGTTTATGGCCTGGGTTGTTTATGGCTTGTTCACGACAGTGATGTGTTACGACAGTTCCTGGTGCTTCCAGATCCTGTTTTAGGTAAAGATCAATCCATGTGTGAAGTTGTAAAATGGGTATAAAGATGTGTGCCCCTTACAAACCATTAGATCAGTCTGAGATTCAGCCTGTGACCAGATCATTCTGAGATCAGTCTGAGGATCAACCAGAGCGCTCAATAAACAACATTAAATCCAGACTGGTCTCCTCTCTTCACTTTGAAACCACCAGAAGACAAATTTACAACAAGACTTACATTTAAGTGCTGATTAAAGGTTTAATATGTGAGGATTATTTGAATGAGTGCAAGCTGCATTTTAAAATCAAACACAGATCAGTACAAAGAATATGGTGAAAGGTGTTTGAACTAAAACACAGGGAGGCTGAGAATTAATTTACATATCCATGTCTGACTTCACACAACAGAGTACACATCATCAACATGATAATGCTGCTTCGGGATAGGTATGAAAACGGTCCTCTTCATAGGAGCTCCAGCCCAAAATATCTGATGTAAAATGTCAGGGTTATTTGAATGAGTGCAACTTGTGTTTTCAAGTCCAAATCTGACACTTAGCAATTTGGTCTTGACTTCTAGGCTCTGGTTTTGCTCACACCTCTGCCAGTTGATCTAAAGCACAGGGATAGTGGGAAGTAATTGGCTAAACAGTGTCTAATTTGACCACAGTGCTCATAATACCATCTTCTGGAACAGCCCGTTCCAGTCCCTAGCACATGGCTCTGTCTGTTATTGTCCATGTCTCCACACTTGTCCTGCCTTTGTTCAGCCTCCTTGTCCGTACTCCTCGTTATCTGTTTCAGGTGTGTCTCATCTGTATCATGTATTTAAGTTCCCTTGTGTCATTTCCTTGTATCGGTCATTCGTTTTGTTTCCTATTTCAAGTCATTTCGTTTCTTTCCTCCAAGTCTTGTTGTTTCTCTTCCAGTGTTTCCATGTCTTGTTCCTTAGTCTGGTATGTCTGTCTCTGTCGTCTCCTCGTTCCAAGTCCTAGTATTGTTACGCTCTCCATGTCTAGGTTTGTCTGTTTAGCTTTCCCTGTCTAGGTTTGTTTGTTTCTCCCCATCTAGTATTGTAGTGTTTTGCTTCCTTTATCATGCTGTCATGTTGCTTAGTCCAGTCTGTCTGTCTCTGTCGTTTCCTCGTTTCATTTCCTATAACTTGTTGTTTCCATAGTTGCCTGTCTTTGCTTTGTTATATCTTTTGTTTAAATAAAAGTCCTGTGTTTTAGTGTGTTCATCCGTCTCCGTCAGTCCGCTCCCGTGATTCCTGACATAAAGTTCATTACAAATAAAATGTATTATTATTATTAATAATCTGATTGGTGTGATTACTGGTATGAGTAATAACAGAGAGAAAACATCAACAGCACTGCACAACCCAGTGAACAGCACAGAGAGGACCAATCACCAGTGTTTAATTTTTATGTAATACCTCCGGAATGTTTAAAATACTTTCAGTTAAATTCTAGGCCCAGGATAGTGCACTTTGTGTGGATTGTGATGATTATAAGTAGCGATGGGCTGAATGAGACTTTTCAAACTGCAACACATTTGAAGCCAAAACGGTTTTATGCTTTAACACACCTTTACTACGCCACCTGTTTTTCCAATAAAAATACTGCACTACAGTTTTCTGATTCACTGTAGCTTCTCTGAACTGACACCAAAGCACCAGGTGGTCTCTTTTACTTTGGAGCTTGCATTTAATCTGAGAATGATTTTAAAAAAAGGCCATCATTGAATATGAATGTAGAATTGGCAACTTTTAAACACAAACATAAATAACAGAAAATTAGTTAAATAATTCAAGAATATAATTTTTTTGCTGTAGTGGGACTTAAATTGAAAACTTGAATGTCCTTGTGTTTAAAATGGTAAGGGAAACGGAAGCTTAAACATGGAAAAAGGTTCATATGTCCAGTAACTATGCCACCACCTGGTGGGCATTTTATGAAAATGCAACAGAGTGTATAGGGCAGTGAGAAGAGAGAGTTGGTTCTGGGAGCTCTGGAACTTTGTTTGGGGCATTATGAGAGGAGGGAGCTGGACCCTAGGAGGTCTGGAACATAGAGCACTGTTCAAAAATAAAACATTCATTCATTATCTGTAACCGCTTATCCAGTTGAGGGTCACGATGGGTCCAGAGCCTTCCTGGAATCATTGGGCGCAAGGCACGAATACACCCTGGGGGGGGCACCAGTCCTTCACAGGGCAACACAGAGACACACACATTCACACCTATGGACATTTTTGAGTCGCCAATCCACCTAACAATGTGTGTTTTTGGACTGTGGGTGGAAACCAGAGCACCCAAAGGAAACCCATACGGACACAGGGAGAACACACCAACTCCTCACAGACAGTCACCCAGAGCGGGAATCGAACCCACAACCTCCATGTCCCTGGAGCTGTGTGACTCTACCTGCTGCACCACCATGCCGCCAAAATAAAACATGACTAAACAAATTAAATGTAAATTTGACAACTATGTGAAAAAAATATCCACTGCTCAAGAAGTTCTAAACTTTCTAATTTGAAGCCACATGTGTAACTGAAAATGACAATATTTTGGGGTGTATCTAGAATTGAGCTCAGAAGATACATTCAATACAGACTAACCAATGTGAATGTTCATATCTAATACACTACACATAACCCTGTCACTGTTCCCTTGATTTAGAACAGACAGATCAAATCAAAGCTGTCTTTAAAGAGCCCAAATGCAGATAGGTGATTAACAGTACAAGGAATCCAGAGGACAGTGTAAGAACTAAAACACATGGATGCTGGGAAGTCATTTGCATATCCACATCCAGTTGGACCACAGTGCTCACATTAATATACTAATCTCCCTCAGTGCACCAGACCTCAAAAACTACAAACAGTAGACTAAGGAGCAATCAACAGCATCAAAGCTCCATTCAAGACAGGGAGATGACATAATGTATGGAACCTGAGGGTAATTTTAATGAGTGTAGTTCATGTTTTTATATCCAAACCTGACACTGAGCCACTTGTCCCAAACTCCTTAGGTCTGTGAGAAATGGTTAGAACATGTACAGGGAAATAATTTGCATATTCACGTCTGGCCTCAAACACAACTGCGTATTTACCATCAATGTGATTATTATGAAGTTAGATATCAGGCCTGTTTGGCCCTTGTTCAGAACAGAACATAGAGGACTGGAGGTAGACATCTAATAAACTTTGCTAAGCTCTCTGGTTCTAGAAACGTGCTATCTGATTGCAACCATTTGGGATTCCAATGTAGTGTGAGCGTCATTGGAATGAGTGCAAAATGTATTTTCAAGTTAAAACCTGACATTGAACCACTTTCCCTTGACTGATAGGGCCTGGTTTTGCTCACACCTGCTCCGTTTTGAACAGAGCACACAATCATACAGAAAACAAGCCACAGGTCAGTACAATAAATCTCTAGAATGAACTAAATCACAGGGATGCTGGGAAATAGTTTGTATATCCCCACCTGGCCTCAAACACAACAGAATATTCACCATTAACATGATTATTATGAAGTTAGATATCAGGCCTGTATGTCCTCTGTTCAGGTCAGAAACAAAACAGCCAGGATCTCTCTGATTCTAGACATATGGCACTTGTCTGCTATCAGTTTACAACCATTTGAGATTCCAATGTTGCAACCCACTGGTTGATTCCTGAATGTTTCAATGTGATGCTGTGGAATAGGTAAGGTAAGGAAGCTATCTGCTTGATTGGAGCTCCAGCCTAAATGACCTGGCAGGGCTGATCAATAATGTGATTTCTGTGGGTCACTTTTTTGGGTGCAACTTATATTTTCATGTACTTACCTGATATTTAGCCACTTGCCCCAAACTGATAGGGGTTTGCTCCCACCTCCTCCTTTTCTTGAATGGAGCCCACAATCATACACAATCAAAGTAAATTGGCACAAATCAGTACAAGGACAAAATATCTTGGTAGTGCAGTTATAAGGAATTGCTTTAATCATATATAAGTTTACTGGTTCAAACCCAGCTCAATACAAATTGCTCATGAGTACAGTGGTGTTTTTCCTTTGGAAAAAGGGTAATAAAATAAAGTAATGAAATAAAATTAAAAAAAACTAAAACATTACAAAATAAACATAACAACAGCTCTGAGCTTGGGTCCACAACCCAACCACAGATCAGTACAAGGAATCTTGTTTGTGGTGTATTAACTACAACACAGGGATGCTGAGAAATAATTAGCATATCCATATCTAGACTCAAACAAAACTAAGTATTCACATTTAGTGCAATTATTATGAAGTGAAATATGAGGCCTGTCAAAGGTTGCTGGTCCAAACTCTCCTCAATACAATTTACACATAAGCACAGTAGTATTATTATGTTCCTTTGAAGAAGAGGATAATAAAACAAACTAATTAAATAAAAAAACACCAAAGATACAACACAATAAACAAAACAAAATGTCTGCACTCAGGTCCACAACCCCCTTTCTGTCATGTAACAACATGTCTGATTTGTTCTCACTAGTTACACTACAGCTCCAGCTCAAAACATCTAGCAGGTCTGATCAGAAGCACAATACATGAAGGTCATTTTAATGAGTGCAGTTTATGTTCTTATATTCAAACCTGACAATGATTGATTGATCAATTGACTTGTCCCTAACTCATTGGATCTGTGTTTGCTCCCCTCTACTCAATTTAAAACAGAGCATACAATCATACAGAAAACAAGCCTCAGATCATCCACAGACCAGTATAAGGATTCTGGTGGATGGTGGATGAACTAAAACACAGGGATGCTGGGAAATAATTTTCATATCCACTTCTGGCATCAAACACTGACACACACAAAACAAACAAACAACAACAACAACAACGTTGAGGGGTTTCAAAGCAGTTCTGGTAGTGCAGTGGTAAGAAACTACTCCATGATAATAAAAGTTGTTGGATCAAATCCAGCTCAGTACAACTTGCTCATGAGTACACTGGTATTTTGATGTTCCTTTTGAAAAAATAATAAAACAAACAAATTAAACAAAAAGAACTAAAACATTACATAATAAACATAACAACAGTTCTAAACTTGGGTCCACAACCCAAGCCAAAGATCAATACAAGTAATCTGGTGGATGGTGTATTAACTAAAACACAGGGACGCTGGGAAATAATTAGCATATCCATATCTGGCCTCAAACACAACAAAGTATTCACCATCAGGGTAATTATTATGTAGTGAAATATCAGGCCTATCAAAGGTTGTGGGTCATAACTCTGCTTAATACAACTTACACATTAGCACACTAGTATTTTGATGGTCCTTTGAGGAAAAGAACAAAAAAAAAAAAAAAAAAAAAAAAAAAAACCACAAGAGCTCTGCACTCAGAGCCACAACACCACTTTACCATCATATAATAACATGCTCATTTTGGAACAAAGCATACAACCCTACAGAAAACAAGATTCAGACTATCCACAGACCAGTGCAAGGATTCTGGTGGATGGTGTACTACCAAAAACACAGGGATGATGGGAAATAATTTGCATATCCACAGCTGATCTGAAACACACACACGCACACATACAACACATACAAAAAACAACTTTGGGCAATTTTAGAGTGGGGCTGCTAGTGCAGTGGTAAGGTATTATTCTGTCATACTAAAGGTTGCTGGTTCAAACCCAGCTCAGTACAACTTGCTCATGAGTGCACTGTGTTTTTGATGTTCCTTTTGAACACAACTTGGGTCCACAACCCAAGCCACAGACCAGTACAAGGAACCTGGTGGATCGTGTATTAATTAAAACACATCTGGCCTCCAACACAACAAAGTATTCACCATCAGGGTAATTATTATGAAGTGAAATATCAGGCCTGTCAAAGGTTGCTGGTCCAAACTCTCCTCAATACAGCTTGCAAATTAGCACACTAGTATTTTGATGTTCCTTTGAAGAAAAGGTTAATAAACAAAAAAAATCTAAATTTAGTCCTCACTACTATCTATATATCAGTGTGCTCAAGATGTATTGTGCTGGGTTTGAACCAGAAACCTTTAGTGTGAGAGAGTAGTTCTTTACCACTGCACTACCAGAGACACTTTACAGCTACTCAAAGTTGTTTTTTTGTCTTTGGGGCCAGATGTGGCTAAGCAAATTATTTCCCAGATGCAGGAATGCTAGGAAGTCATTTGTATATCCACATATGATTGGGCGACAAGTTAATATATTCATCTTTATTCACCCTCATTGTGATTACTATGAGTTAGAGATGAGGTCTATCAAGCTGTGCCTAGGATCAGGAGGGGGCGGGCTTATGGTAGAAGCTTGACAAGGCTGTTGAATGCTCTGGTTTCAGAGGTTTAACTCTTGTCCGCCATCAGTTCACAACCCATTGGAGTTCCAATGTAGTAGAAGCTTGGTATCTTCCTGAAAGTATTTCAAGGTGCATGCCCTGGGATCTGTAAGGAAGCTATCCGCTGCATTGGAGCTCCAGCCAAAACTGTTTGGGAGGTGACGTATTGCACGGGACCTACCTTCCCGGGTTTTGGTTCAGTCACCTGGCAACGGGTGGCTGGGGCTTGGTTTCCAGTTCGCTCTAGGAAGTAATGCTTTAATTACTCCTGAGATCTTAGAGAACTCGGATAGGCCCCAAGATGAGACCATTTCTCAGGCCTTGTCTGAATGACTTGGGTAACCTAGCGGTGTTAACAAAGAGTCATTTGGTCAGGGGGTAAGTATCCAGCCCCCCTGGGTCCACTAGGACAGCACGCAGGGACGGTGGTCTGGGGCAAACAGACCTTAAATGGGTGCCCAGTCTTCTACCGGTGAATAGCACCAAGATGCACAACACCTGGAGAGCAGCAGGACATCACAAAGCATGAGAGACAGGAGAAAGAAAACCAGAAACTGGTTCACTAGCCCTACACACTTCTCTTTAGGCCTTCAGCTCACTAGGTCTACAACCTCTCCTCAGCTAAACACTTTCCGTTGGGCATATACTCTTCCACTTACTAGCTTACTAGCTCTTCGCACTTAGGCATTCAGCTCAATAGCCGTCCCATCCTTGGGCCTACATGCTTCCCCTCAGCTAAACCACTTTCCCTCGGGACAATGCCCTTCGCCTCAGATAAAGCACTTTCCCTTGAGACTATGCCCTTCCCCTTACTAGCCCTTCGCCCTTAGGCACTCAGCTCAATAGCCGTTCCTTCCTTGGGCCTACGCCCTTCCGCTCAGCTAAAGCCCTTTCCCTCGGGCCTACGCCCTTCCGCTCAGCTAAAGCCCTTGCCCTCGGGCCTACGCCCTTCCGCTCAGCTAAAGCCCTTGCCCTCGAGCCTGCGCCCTTCCCCTCAGCTAAAGCCCTTGCCCTCGGGCCTGCGCCCTTCCCCTCAGCTAAAGCCCTTGCCCTCGGGCCTGCGCCCTTCCCCTCAGCTAAAGCCCTTGCCCTCGGGCCTGCGCCCTTCCCCTCAGCTAAAGCCCTTGCCCTCGGGCCTGCGCCCTTCCCCTCAGCTAAAGCCCTTGCCCTCGGGCCTGCGCCCTTCCCCTCAGCTAAAGCCCTTGCCCTCGGGCCTGCGCCCTTCCCCTCAGCTAAAGCCCTTGCCCTCGGGCCTGCGCCCTTCCCCTCAGCTAAAGCCCTTGCCCTCGGGCCTGCGCCCTTCCCCTCAGCTAAACCTATTGCCCTTAGGCATTCAGCTCAATAGCCATTCCTTCCTTAGTCCTATGCGCTTCTCCTCAGCTAAACCACTAGAACTTGGGCCTACGCCCTTCCCATTACTCTCCCTTCACCCTTAGGCATTCAGCTCAATTGCTGTGCCTTCCTTGGGCCTACGCCCTTCCCCTTACTAGCCCTTCACCCTTAGGCATTCAGCTCAATAGCCATTCCTTCCTTAGTCCTATGTGCTTCCCCTCAGCTAAAGCCCTTGCCCTCGGGCCTGTGCCCTTCCCCTCAGCTAAAGCCCTTGCCCTCGGGCCTGCGCCCTTCCCCTCAGCTAAACCTATTGCCCTTAGGCATTCAGCTCAATAGCCATTCCTTCCTTAGTCCTATGCGCTTCCCCTCAGCTAAACCACTAGCCCTCGAGCCTGCGCCCTTCCCCTCAGCTAAACCACTTGTCCTCGGGCCTACGCCCTTCCCCTCAGCTAAACCACTAGAATTTGGGCCTACGCCCTTCCCATTACTCTCCCTTCACACTTAGGCATTCAGCTCTATTGCCGTGCCTTCCTTGGGCCTACGACTTTTCTTCTCAGCTAAACCACTTTCCCTCGGGCCTACGCCCTTCCCCTCAGCTAAACCACTTTCCCTCGGGCCTACGCCCTTCCCCTCAGCTAAACCACTTTCCTTCGGGCCTACGCCCTTCCCCTCAGCTAAACCACTTTTCCTCGGGCCTATGCCCTTCCCCTTACTAGCCCTTCGTCCTTAGGCATTCAGCTCAATAGCCATTCCTTCCTTAGTCCTATGCGCTTCCCCTCAGCTAAACCACTTTCCCTCGGGCCTACGCCCTTCCCCTCAGCTAAACCACTTTCCCTCGGGCCTACGCCCTTCCCCTCAGCTAAACCACTTTCCCTCGGGCCTACGCCCTTCCCCTCAGCTAAACCACTTTCCTTCGGGCCTACGCCCTTCCCCTCAGCTAAACCACTTTCCCTCGGGCCTACGCCCTTCCCCTCAGCTAAACCACTTTTCCTCGGGCCTATGCCCTTCCCCTTACTAGCCCTTCGTCCTTAGGCATTCAGCTCAATAGCCATTCCTTCCTTAGTCCTATGCGCTTCCCCTCAGCTAAACCACTAGCCCTCAGGCCTGCGCCCTTCCCCTCAGCTAAACCACTTGCCCTCGGGCCTGCGCCCTTCCCCTCAGCTAAAGCCCTTGCCCTCGGGCCTATGCCCTTCCCCTTACTAGCCCTTCACCCTTAGGCATTCAGCTCAATAGCCATTCCTTCCTTAGTCCTATGCGCTTCTCCTCAGCTAAACCACTAGCCCTCGGGCCTACGCCCTTCCCCTCAGCTAAACCACTAGAATTTGGGCCTACGCCCTTCCCATTACTCTCCCTTCACCCTTAGGCATTCAGCTCAATTGCTGTGCCTTCCTTGGGCCTACGCCCTTCCCCTTACTAGCCCTTCACCCTTAGGCATTCAGCTCAATAGCCATTCCTTCCTTAGTCCTATGTGCTTCCCCTCAGCTAAAGCCCTTGCCCTCGGGCCTGTGCCCTTCCCCTCAGCTAAAGCCCTTGCCCTCGGGCCTGCGCCCTTCCCCTCAGCTAAACCTATTGCCCTTAGGCATTCAGCTCAATAGCCATTCCTTCCTTAGTCCTATGCGCTTCCCCTCAGCTAAACCACTAGCCCTCGGGCCTACGCCCTTCCCCTCAGCTAAACCACTAGAATTTGGGCCTACGCCCTTCCCATTACTCTCCCTTCACACTTAGGCATTCAGCTCTATTGCCGTGCCTTCCATGGGCCTACGCCCTTCCCCTCAGCTAAACCACTTTCCCTCGGGCCTACGCCCTTCCCCTCAGCTAAACCACTTTCCTTCGGGCCTACGCCCTTCCCCTCAGCTAAACCACTTTCCCTCGGGCCTACGCCCTTCCCCTCAGCTAAACCACTTTTCCTCGGGCCTATGCCCTTCCCCTTACTAGCCCTTCGTCCTTAGGCATTCAGCTCAATAGCCATTCCTTCCTTAGTCCTATGCGCTTCCCCTCAGCTAAACCACTAGCCCTCAGGCCTGCGCCCTTCCCCTCAGCTAAACCACTTGCCCTCGGGCCTGCGCCTTTCTCCTCAGCTAAACCACTATCCCTTCGACCTATGCCCTTCCCATTACTAGCCCTTAGACATTCAGCTCAATTGCCATGCCTTCCTTGGGCCTATGCCCTTCCCCTTAGATAAACCACTATCCCTCGGGCCTATGCCCTTCCCATTACTAGCCCTTTGCCCTTAGACATTCAGCTCAATTGCCGTGCCTTCCATGGGCCTACGCCCTTGCCCTCAGCTAAACCACTTGCCCTCGGGCCTACGCACTTGCCCTCAGCTAAACCACTTGCCCTCGGGACTACGCACTTGCCCTCAGCTAAACCACTTGCCCTCGGGACTACGCACTTGCCCTCAGCTAAACCACTAGTCCTCGGGCCTGCGCCCTTGCCCTCAGCTAAACCACTTGCCCTCGTGCCTGCGCCCTTGCCCCCAGCTAAACCACTTGCCCTCGGGCCTGCGCCCTTGCCCCCAGCTAAACCACTTGCCCTCGGGCCTGCGCCCTTGCCCCCAGCTAAACCACTTGCCCTCGGGCCTGCGCCCTTGCCCCCAGCTAAACCACTTGCCCTCGGGCCTGCGCCCTTGCCCCCAGCTAAACCACTTGCCCTCGGGCCTGCGCCCTTGCCCCCAGCTAAACCACTAGCCCTCGGGCCTGCGCCCTTGCCCCCAGCTAAACCACTAGCCCTCGGGCCTGCGCCCTTGCCCCCAGCTAAACCACTAGTCCTCGGGCCTGCGCCCTTGCCCCCAGCTAAACCACTAGTCCTCGGGCCTATGCCATTCCCATTACTAGCCCTTTGCCCTTAGGCATTCAGCTCATTTGCCGTGCCTTCCTTGGGCTTACGCCTTTCTCCTCAGCTAAACCACTTTCCCTTGGGCCTATGCCCTTCCCCTTACTAGCCCTTCATCCTTAGGCATTCAGCTCATTAGCCATTCCTTCCTTAGTCCTATGCCCTTCCCCTCAGCTAAACCACTTGCCCCCGGGCCTGCACCTTCCCCTCAGCTAAACCACTATCCCTTTGGCCGATGCCCTTCCCATTACTCTCCCTTCACCCTTAGGCATTCATTTCAGTTGCCATGCCATCCTTGGGCCTAAGCCCTTCCCCTCAGCTAAACCACTAGCCCTCGGGCCTACGCCCTTGCCCTCAGCTAAACCACTAGCCCTCGGGCCTACGCCCTTGCCCTCAGCTAAACCACTAGCCCTCGGGCCTACGCCCTTGCCCTCAGCTAAACCACTAGCCCTCGGGCCTGCGCCCTTGCCCTCAGCTAAACCACTTGCCCTCGGGCCTGCGCCCTTGCCCTCAGCTAAACCACTTGCCCTCGGGCCTGCGCCCTTGCCCTCAGCTAAACCACTTGCCCTCGGGCCTGCGCCCTTGCCCCCAGCTAAACCACTTGCCCTCGGGCCTGCGCCCTTGCCCCCAGCTAAACCACTTGCCCTCGGGCCTGCGCCCTTGCCCCCAGCTAAACCACTTGCCCTCGGGCCTGCGCCCTTGCCCCCAGCTAAACCACTTGCCCTCGGGCCTGCGCCCTTGCCCCCAGCTAAACCACTAGCCCTCGGGCCTGCGCCCTTGCCCCCAGCTAAACCACTAGCCCTCGGGCCTGCGCCCTTGCCCCCAGCTAAACCACTAGTCCTCGGGCCTATGCCATTCCCATTACTAGCCCTTTGCCCTTAGGCATTCAGCTCATTTGCCGTGCCTTCCTTGGGCTTACGCCTTTCTCCTCAGCTAAACCACTTTCCCTTGGGCCTATGCCCTTCCCCTTACTAGCCCTTCACCCTTAGGCATTCAGCTCAATTGCTGTGCCTTCCTTGGGCCTAAGCCCTTCCCCTCAGCTAAACCACTTTCCCTTGGGCCTATGCCATTCCCATTACTAGCCCTTTGCCCTTAGGCATTCAGCTCAAATGCCGTGCCTTCCTTGGGCCTACGCCTTTCTTCTCAGCTAAAGCACTTACCCTCGGGCCTACGCCCTTCCCCTCAGCTAAACCACTTTCCCTTGGGCTTACACCCTTCCCCTTACTAGCCCTTCATCCTTAGGCATTCAGCTCATTAGCCATTCCTTCCTTAGTCCTATGCCCTTCCCCTCAGCTAATCCACTTACCCTCGGGCCTACGCCCTTGCCCTCAGCTAAACCACTAGCCCTCGGGCCTGCGCCCTATCCCCTCAGCTAAACCACTAGCCCTCGAGCCTGCGCCCTATCCCCTCAGCTGAACCACTAGCCCTCGGGCCTGCGCCCTATCCCCTCAGCTAAACCACTAGCCCTTCATCCTATGCCCTTCCCCTTACTAGCCTTTTGTCCTTAGTCCTATGCCCTTCCCCTCAGCTAAACCACTTGCCCTCGGGCCTGCGCCCTTCCCCTCAGCTAAACCACTTGCCCTCGGGCCTGCGCCCTTCCCCTCAGCTAAACCACTAGCCCTCGGGCCTGCGCCCTTCCCCTTACTAGCCTTTCGTCCTTAGAAGGAATGACTTTTGAGCTGAATGCCTTAGTCCTATGCGCTTCCCCTCAGCTAAACCCCTTTCCCTTGGGCCTATGCCCTTACCCTCAGTTATACCACTAGCCCTTTGGGCCTATGCGCTTCCCCTCAGCTAAACGACTTTCACTCGGGCCTGCGCCTTTCCCCTGAGCTAAACCACTAGCCCTTCCCCTCTGCTAAACCACTTTTCCTTTGGGCCTGCGCACTTCCTCTCTGCTAAACCACTTTCCCATTGGGCCTACGCCCTTCCCCTCTGCTGAACTACTAGCCCTTCCCCTCTGCTGAACCACTTTCCCTTTGGGCCTGCGCACTTCCTCTCTGCTGAACCACTTTCCCTTTCGGCCTACGCCCTTCCCCTATGCTGAACCACTTGCCCTCGGGCCTGCGCCCTTCCCCTCAGCTAAACCACTTGCCCTCGGCCCTGCGCCCTTCCCCTCAGCTAAACCACTTGCCCTCGGGCCTGTGCCCTTCCCATTACTAGCCTTTCGTCCTTAGGCATTCAGCACAAAATTCATTCCTTCCTTATTCCTATGTGCTTCCACTCAGCTAAACCCCTTTCCCTTGGGCCTACGCCCTTCCCCTCAGTTAAACCACTAGCCCTTTGGGCCTATGTGCTTCCCCTCAGCTAAACCACTTTCCCATTGGGCCTACGCCCTTCCCCTCAGCTAAACCACTTTCGCTCGGGCCTACGCTCTTCCCCTCTGCTAAACCACTTTCCCATTGGGCCTACGCCCTTCCCCTCAGCTAAACCCCCTTCCCTTGGGCCTACGCCCTTCCCCTCAGCTAAACCCCTTTCCCTTCCCCTCAGCTAAACCACTTTCCCTTTCGGCCTACGCCATTCCCCTCTGCTAAACCACTTTCCCATTGGGCCTACGCCCTTCCCCTCTGCTCAACCACTTTCCCTTTGGGCCTATGCGCTTCCCCTCAGCTAAACCCCTTTCCCTTGGGCCTACGCCCTTCCCCTCAGCTAAACCACTAGCCCTTTGGGCCTATGCGCTTACCCTCAGCTAAACCCCTTTCCCTTGGGCCTACGCCCTTCCCCTCTGCTAAATCACTAGCCCTTAAGGCCTATGCCCTTCCCCTCAGCTAAACCCCTTTCCCTTGGGCCTATGCGCTTCCACTCAGCTAAACCCCTTTCCCTTGGGCCTACGCTCTTCCCCTCTGCTGAACCACTTTCCCATTGGGCCTACGCCCTTCCCCTCTGCTGAACCACTTGCCCTCAGGCCTGCGCCCTTCCCCTCAGCTAAACCCCTTTCCCTTGGGCCTACGCCCTTCCCCTCAGCTAAACCCCTTTCCCTTGGGCCTACGCCCTTCCCCTCAGCTAAACCACTAGCCCTTTGGGCCTATGCGCTTACCCTCAGCTAAACCCCTTTCCCTTGGGCCTTCGCCCTTCCCCTCTGCTAAATCACTAGCCCTTAAGGCCTATGCCCTTCCCCTCAGCTAAACCCCTTTCCCTTGGGCCTATGCGCTTCCACTCAGCTAAACCCCTTTCCCTTGGGCCTACGCCCTTCCCCTCTGCTGAACCACTTTACCATTGGGCCTACGCCCTTCCCCTCTGCTGAACCACTTGCCCTCAGGCCTGCGCCCTTCCCCTCAGCTAAACCACTTGCCCTCGGGCCTGCGCCCTTCCCCTCAGCTAAACCACTTGCCCTCGGCCCTGCGCCCTTCCCATTACTCTCCCTTCACCCTTAGGCATTCAGCTCAATTGCCGTGCCTTCCTTGGGCCTAAGCCCTTCCCCTCTCAGCTAATGATTCCCCTTAGGCCTACACCCTCCCCTCGGCTACCCATTCCCCTTAGGCCATCAGCTAACCATTGCCCTTAGGCCTTCAGGTCACTAGGGCTACACCCTTCCCTTTGGGCTTAAACCCTCGACTCAGCTAACCATTCCCCTTAGGCCTTCAGGTCCCTAGTGCCTCAAACTTCCCTTTAAGCCTATAAGTGGAAGCCCAGGGGCTTAGGGTTAGGGTTAAGTGGAAGCCCAGGGGCTTAGGGTTAGGGTTAAGTGGAAGCCCAGGGGCTTAGGGTTAGGGTTAAGTGGAAGCCCAGGGGCTTAGGGTTAGGGTTAAGTGGAAGCCCAGGGGCTTAGGGTTAGGGTTAAGTGGAAGCCCAGGGGCTTAGGGTTAGGGTTAAGTGGAAGCCCAGGGGCTTAGGGTTAGGGTTAAGTGGAAGCCCAGGGGCTTAGGGTTAGGGTTAAGTGGAAGCCCAGGGGCTTAGGGTTAGGGTTAAGTGGAAGCCCAGGGGCTTAGGGTTAGGGTTAAGTGGAAGCCCAGGGGCTTAGGGTTAGGGTTAAGTGGAAGCCCAGGGGCTTAGGGTTAGGGTTAAGTGGAAGCCCAGGGGCTTAGGGTTAGGGTTAAGTGGAAGCCCAGGGGCTTAGGGTTAGGGTTAAGTGGAAGCCCAGGGGCTTAGGGTTAGGGTTAAGTGGAAGCCCAGGGGCTTAGGGTTAGGGTTAAGTGGAAGCCCAGGGGCTTAGGGTTAGGGTTAAGTGGAAGCCCAGGGGCTTAGGGTTAGGGTTAAGTGGAAGCCCAGGGGCTTAGGGTTAGGGTTAAGTGGAAGCCCAGGGGCTTAGGGTTAGGGTTAAGTGGAAGCCCAGGGGCTTAGGGTTAGGGTTAAGTGGAAGCCCAGGGGCTTAGGGTTAGGGTTAAGTGGAAGCCCAGGGGCTTAGGGTTAGGGTTAAGTGGAAGCCCAGGGGCTTAGGGTTAGGGTTAAGTGGAAGCCCAGGGGCTTAGGGTTAGGGTTAAGTGGAAGCCCAGGGGCTTAGGGTTAGGGTTAAGTGGAAGCCCAGGGGCTTAGGGTTAGGGTTAAGTGGAAGCCCAGGGGCTTAGGGTTAGGGTTAAGTGGAAGCCCAGGGGCTTAGGGTTAGGGTTAAGTGGAAGCCCAGGGGCTTAGGGTTAGGGTTAAGTGGAAGCCCAGGGGCTTAGGGTTAGGGTTAAGTGGAAGCCCAGGGGCTTAGGGTTAGGGTTAAGTGGAAGCCCAGGGGCTTAGGGTTAGGGTTAAGTGGAAGCCCAGGGGCTTAGGGTTAGGGTTAAGTGGAAGCCCAGGGGCTTAGGGTTAGGGTTAAGTGGAAGCCCAGGGGCTTAGGGTTAGGGTTAAGTGGAAGCCCAGGGGCTTAGGGTTAGGGTTAAGTGGAAGCCCAGGGGCTTAGGGTTAGGGTTAAGTGGAAGCCCAGGGGCTTAGGGTTAGGGTTAAGTGGAAGCCCAGGGGCTTAGGGTTAGGGTTAAGTGGAAGCCCAGGGGCTTAGGGTTAGGGTTAAGTGGAAGCCCAGGGGCTTAGGGTTAGGGTTAAGTGGAAGCCCAGGGGCTTAGGGTTAGGGTTAAGTGGAAGCCCAGGGGCTTAGGGTTAGGGTTAAGTGGAAGCCCAGGGGCTTAGGGTTAGGGTTAAGTGGAAGCCCAGGGGCTTAGGGTTAGGGTTAAGTGGAAGCCCAGGGGCTTAGGGTTAGGGTTAAGTGGAAGCCCAGGGGCTTAGGGTTAGGGTTAAGTGGAAGCCCAGGGGCTTAGGGTTAGGGTTAAGTGGAAGCCCAGGGGCTTAGGGTTAGGGTTAAGTGGAAGCCCAGGGGCTTAGGGTTAGGGTTAAGTGGAAGCCCAGGGGCTTAGGGTTAGGGTTAAGTGGAAGCCCAGGGGCTTAGGGTTAGGGTTAAGTGGAAGCCCAGGGGCTTAGGGTTAGGGTTAAGTGGAAGCCCAGGGGCTTAGGGTTAGGGTTAAGTGGAAGCCCAGGGGCTTAGGGTTAGGGTTAAGTGGAAGCCCAGGGGCTTAGGGTTAGGGTTAAGTGGAAGCCCAGGGGCTTAGGGTTAGGGTTAAGTGGAAGCCCAGGGGCTTAGGGTTAGGGTTAAGTGGAAGCCCAGGGGCTTAGGGTTAGGGTTAAGTGGAAGCCCAGGGGCTTAGGGTTAGGGTTAAGTGGAAGCCCAGGGGCTTAGGGTTAGGGTTAAGTGGAAGCCCAGGGGCTTAGGGTTAGGGTTAAGTGGAAGCCCAGGGGCTTAGGGTTAGGGTTAAGTGGAAGCCCAGGGGCTTAGGGTTAGGGTTAAGTGGAAGCCCAGGGGCTTAGGGTTAGGGTTAAGTGGAAGCCCAGGGGCTTAGGGTTAGGGTTAAGTGGAAGCCCAGGGGCTTAGGGTTAGGGTTAAGTGGAAGCCCAGGGGCTTAGGGTTAGGGTTAAGTGGAAGCCCAGGGGCTTAGGGTTAGGGTTAAGTGGAAGCCCAGGGGCTTAGGGTTAGGGTTAAGTGGAAGCCCAGGGGCTTAGGGTTAGGGTTAAGTGGAAGCCCAGGGGCTTAGGGTTAGGGTTAAGTGGAAGCCCAGGGGCTTAGGGTTAGGGTTAAGTGGAAGCCCAGGGGCTTAGGGTTAGGGTTAAGTGGAAGCCCAGGGGCTTAGGGTTAGGGTTAAGTGGAAGCCCAGGGGCTTAGGGTTAGGGTTAAGTGGAAGCCCAGGGGCTTAGGGTTAGGGTTAAGTGGAAGCCCAGGGGCTTAGGGTTAGGGTTAAGTGGAAGCCCAGGGGCTTAGGGTTAGGGTTAAGTGGAAGCCCAGGGGCTTAGGGTTAGGGTTAAGTGGAAGCCCAGGGGCTTAGGGTTAGGGTTAAGTGGAAGCCCAGGGGCTTAGGGTTAGGGTTAAGTGGAAGCCCAGGGGCTTAGGGTTAGGGTTAAGTGGAAGCCCAGGGGCTTAGGGTTAGGGTTAAGTGGAAGCCCAGGGGCTTAGGGTTAGGGTTAAGTGGAAGCCCAGGGGCTTAGGGTTAGGGTTAAGTGGAAGCCCAGGGGCTTAGGGTTAGGGTTAAGTGGAAGCCCAGGGGCTTAGGGTTAGGGTTAAGTGGAAGCCCAGGGGCTTAGGGTTAGGGTTAAGTGGAAGCCCAGGGGCTTAGGGTTAGGGTTAAGTGGAAGCCCAGGGGCTTAGGGTTAGGGTTAAGTGGAAGCCCAGGGGCTTAGGGTTAGGGTTAAGTGGAAGCCCAGGGGCTTAGGGTTAGGGTTAAGTGGAAGCCCAGGGGCTTAGGGTTAGGGTTAAGTGGAAGCCCAGGGGCTTAGGGTTAGGGTTAAGTGGAAGCCCAGGGGCTTAGGGTTAGGGTTAAGTGGAAGCCCAGGGGCTTAGGGTTAGGGTTAAGTGGAAGCCCAGGGGCTTAGGGTTAGGGTTAAGTGGAAGCCCAGGGGCTTAGGGTTAGGGTTAAGTGGAAGCCCAGGGGCTTAGGGTTAGGGTTAAGTGGAAGCCCAGGGGCTTAGGGTTAGGGTTAAGTGGAAGCCCAGGGGCTTAGGGTTAGGGTTAAGTGGAAGCCCAGGGGCTTAGGGTTAGGGTTAAGTGGAAGCCCAGGGGCTTAGGGTTAGGGTTAAGTGGAAGCCCAGGGGCTTAGGGTTAGGGTTAAGTGGAAGCCCAGGGGCTTAGGGTTAGGGTTAAGTGGAAGCCCAGGGGCTTAGGGTTAGGGTTAAGTGGAAGCCCAGGGGCTTAGGGTTAGGGTTAAGTGGAAGCCCAGGGGCTTAGGGTTAGGGTTAAGTGGAAGCCCAGGGGCTTAGGGTTAGGGTTAAGTGGAAGCCCAGGGGCTTAGGGTTAGGGTTAAGTGGAAGCCCAGGGGCTTAGGGTTAGGGTTAAGTGGAAGCCCAGGGGCTTAGGGTTAGGGTTAAGTGGAAGCCCAGGGGCTTAGGGTTAGGGTTAAGTGGAAGCCCAGGGGCTTAGGGTTAGGGTTAAGTGGAAGCCCAGGGGCTTAGGGTTAGGGTTAAGTGGAAGCCCAGGGGCTTAGGGTTAGGGTTAAGTGGAAGCCCAGGGGCTTAGGGTTAGGGTTAAGTGGAAGCCCAGGGGCTTAGGGTTAGGGTTAAGTGGAAGCCCAGGGGCTTAGGGTTAGGGTTAAGTGGAAGCCCAGGGGCTTAGGGTTAGGGTTAAGTGGAAGCCCAGGGGCTTAGGGTTAGGGTTAAGTGGAAGCCCAGGGGCTTAGGGTTAGGGTTAAGTGGAAGCCCAGGGGCTTAGGGTTAGGGTTAAGTGGAAGCCCA